>NC_083100.1:44808798-44933019 GCF_949774975.1 Lagenorhynchus albirostris
TGCCCAGTAACCAGTTTAAAGCTGGCCTGTACTTTGAATTCTGAATACAACTCTATTTTAAGGAGGACAACACAGGGGGGACTGGCATTCTTGAAGTCTGAGATTAGAAAAATTCTTTGGATATATCCTTCATGTCAATGTTAAATGTATTAAATTTACTGCTAAAGGACAATTATTTGTAACCACTGAAGATATTCTAGAAATCCTTAAATGCTCTGAAACATGGCAGTTTCAATGGAATAATGTTCCAATGATAATGAAAATATAATAATAATTTAGCCACACTATTAGTTCCTAATCACCTGTTTTCTATACCATTTCCTCCAGATTCAAGATCAACGAATGGGTGTTCAGTGATGGGTAAAGTAATAGTGATGCTTCAGAATGACAGATTTAAGGTCAGTAGGAAGACAAATATAGCTCAAAACAGCTTTAAAATTGGAGTTAGCTGTCCACTATCACAGCCATTTATTAAGTAATCATTCCCTCATCAATATTTCAGAAATAATACAAAGCCTCCCCAAAATGAATGCAATAGTGATGAGACCAATTTAAAAGCCAACTCCAAAAACTTAACTTCACACTAAAACCAAAATGTTAAATTTGAGACACTGTAAAACGTAAAGAGCCGCTCAATGCTATCTATAAATGTATAAAAAAATTAATTATACTATACCTGGTTTTTCTTTATTTATTATAACAAAGACAGAATCCTCAGCACAGTCAAGAGTAAAAAGGGCATGAAGCTTACATCCAACTATGAAAGTCTGAAAGATAAAAAGCACCATATTGTTCATTCTGTGTACCCCCCTAAGTTCCATAACAGGCAGGATTTTTTTTTTATCCATTTTGCTCACTGCTATATTGCGAACATCAGAAGAAAACCCGGCCTACGGAGACACTCAATACATATCTGTTGAATAACCTTTTAAGTTAATACATATATAAAATCTACCTGTTTCTTACCAATGGTTTCACAGTATTCTATTGAATGACTATCAAATTTTAACTGACCTCAAGATTATATTCAATTTTTTTTTCTACCATGAACAATGTTTTAAGAACTACATATACCTGCCATTATTTCAACAAGAGATTCCTAAAGGTGAAATTGCTGGAGCAAAAGGTATTTATTCAGTTTCATTCTCATTGACTGTGTACAAAAATGTCTATTTCTCTACACTTTATCGCTATATTTTTTTCAATCTGCAATTTGGATAAAGTGACAGGGAAAAATCCTGTGTTATCTATTAATTTACATTTAATTATTAACAAGGTTAAGCATCTTTTCATGTTTATTGGCTATTTGTTATTTCTCTTCTGTGTATTACATATTCTTACTTTATACCAATTTTTTTCCCATTGGGTCATTAGTTTTTCCTTATTGGTTTTTGGTAATTTTTTGTATATTAGGGATAATAGCTCTTGTAAATATTTTCTTTCAGTTTCATTGCTCATTTTTTGGTTAAAAAGGTTTAAAATGTTATATAGTCAAATTTATCGTTTCTTTTATGGTGAGTGAATTTTATGATTTGTTTAGGAAGGCTATCTAAAAGGTTGGGCCTTAAGGAAGTATTCAATAAATAATATGTCTGTCATTAAATTATGTTGCCATTCCTCTTCACATAATGAAAATGAAGCTCAATCCACGTACCTTTATCAAAATGCCATCTGTATAGTCCCACAGTTTAATCGTGCTGTCAAAGGAACACGAATATAGCTAGAAGGGTAAAAATAGTACAAAACTGATTAAAAAAAGAACTACATGAAGATATCAAGTAACTTAACTGCTGATACAGAAGGCATTGCCTGTTCATTAATTCATTATCAGCTTTAAAGAGGTGAAATCATTTATTTATATTGTTTTTGCAAAATAAAAAATCTTATCACAGCTCTTTGTAGAAAGCAGACCTATCAATTTCAAGTTTTAATTAAAATAAAGAAAAAAGTCAACCCTCTGTCTTCAAGAGGGAGATGGTGAGGTATTGAGTTATGAAAAGCACTTGAGAGCTTGTTGCTATTTTCCCAGAGCCCAGTCCTTTATCAGCAGAACAGCTTTTATCTTACATTGGTATCAAAGAAGTGTTTCTCAAATGATCTGAGAATGTCCTTTTTAAAAAGAAAAGTTTCCAACCCATCATGGACCAATATTTTTGTAAAATACAACTTAAGTTATTATGTACTTGGATGCTGTGGCAATGTCAAAGTGCCCTAAAGTTTTAGACACTCAACTTCTATACTTATCTCATTGCAGACCTGTAACCAACGGTTTGTGGCACTGGTCTGTGGGCCATACGTTGGTACCAACAGAATGCCTTTGTAGCATGTTTTTATTTTTGTCCCACAAGACTGAATTTTACTAAAGTCACACTGGAGTTTTTCGTTGCTGTTACTGTGAAAACACTTTACTTAAAATTCTGAGTTTTTTGAAAGAAAGATGGTAGAGTAGGAGGACGTGGAATTCACCTCCCACCACTAACACATCAAAAATACATCTACGTGTGGAACAATTCTCACTGAAAACTAACTGGAAACTGTCAGAAAGAGTCCTATACAACCACGGCTGTAAGAAAGATCCACATGGAATGAGGTAGGCAGGGAAAAGAAGCAATCAGGTTGGGACCTGTTCCACTGGGAAGGAACACAGAGGACAAAGGAGATTACAAGGGCAGAGATCTGCCCTGCGGACTGAGTGAGCGGTTTGAGTCACATACTGGGTGCTCCAGTCCTAGGGTCTGACACAGGGAAGAGAAGTTCCCTTGGCTGAAGTGCTGCTGGGACTAACAGTAGGGCAGTGGGAAGCCTGTATTCCACTCAAGAGGAGAGCACACATGTGGGCTTGCTCCTGAGGAAGAGGGTAGATTGAAGACTGCCTTAGTGGCTGCCTGGTTTCCTGTGACCGCTCCAGTGTACGCTCCAGCCCTGCTTACTTCATGACACAACTCCACATTGGAGAGAGGCCTGCCGTGACTGGGGAGAGAGCTTGGCTGCGGAACACAGAAGCAACCTAGCACCTCCACCTCTAGCCCCACCTCTAACCAAGGTGACAGCTGCCAGCACACCCCGAGGAAAGATGTGACTTGTAGTTCATGTCAAAGCCAGCTCTCTTACCAAAGGCACTGAGCACATGCAGACTGCACAGGGATGCTCCCACATAAGGATACCCCTTCAAGACTGGGATAATTAACCAGTTCACCTAAATTCATAGATACAGAGAAAGTTAAGCAAAATGAGAAGACAGAGGAACTGGTCTCAAAAGAAAGAGCGAAAGAAAACCCCTGAAAAAATTAATGAAACAGAAATAATCTACCAGATAAAGAATTCAAGTCATTAGTAATAAGAATGCTAACTGAATTAGGGAAAAGAATAGATGAACACAGTGAGAATTTAAACAAGGAACTAGAGGGAAAAACACACAAAAACACCCACTCAGAACTGAAGAATACAATAACTGGAATGAAAAACACACTAGAAGGAATTAACAGCAGACTAAGTGATTCAGAATGCACAAGTAATCTGGAAGAGAGAATAATGGAAATCACCCAAACAGAAGAACAAAAAGAGTAAAGAAAGAAGGAAAGAAGGAAAGAAAGAAAAAGAAAGCAAGAACAGCTCAGAGATCTCTGGGATAACATCAAGAGTACCAACATTCACAACATAGGGCACATTATAGGGGTCCCAGAAGGAGAAGAGAGAGAGAATGGGGTCTAAAATGTATTTGATGAAATTATGGCTGAAAATGTCCCAATCCTGAAGAAGGAAACAGATATCCAGGTATAGAAGCACAGAGGGTCCCAAACAAGATGAACCCAAACAGAAAACCCTAAAGTCTCCACTGAAAAACTATTAGAACTAATAAGTGAATTCAGTAACGTTGCAGGATACAAGATTAATATACAGAAATCTGTTGCTTTTCTATACACTAATAATGAACTACCAGAAACAGAAGAAAAAACAATCCCATTTAAAATCACATCAAAAAGAATAAAATATCTACAAATAAACTTAACCAAGGAAGTGTAAGATCTATACTCTGAAAACTATAAAATACTGAGAAGAAAACCGAAGATGATACAATGAAATGGAAAGATACCCCATGTTCCTGGATTGGAAGAATTAATATTGTTAAAATGTCCAAACTACTCAAAGCAATCTACAGATTTAATGCCTATCAATCCCTATCAAAATACCCATGACATTTTCAACAGAACTGGGACAAATAATCTCAAAATTTGTATGGAACCACAAAAGACCCCAAATTATGAAAGCAATCTTGAGAAAAAAGAACAACGCTGGAGATATCATGCTCCCTTACTTCAGACTATACTACAAAGCTATAGTAATCAAAACAGGATTATACTGGCACAAAAACACAACACAGATCAATGGAACAGAATAGAGAGCCCAGAAATAAATCCACATACTTATGGACAATTAATATACAACAAAGGAGGCAAGACAGTCACAGGAGAAAAGACAGTCCCTTCCATAAGTGGTGCTGGAAAAACTGGACAGCTACATATATAAGATTGAGATTAGAACATTTCCTCACACCATATACAAAAATAAACTCAAAATGGATTAAAGATATAAATGTCAGACTGAAAACCATAAAACTCCTAGAGTAGATGACAGGCAGAACACCCTTTGATGTCAATCGTAGCAATACATATTTTTTGATCTGTCTCCTAAGGCAAAAGAAATAAAAGCAAAAATAAACATATGGGACCTAATTAAACTTAAAAGCTGTGTACAGCTAGGAAACCACAGACAAAACAGAAAGACAACATATTGAATGGAAGAAAATATTTGCAAATGCTATGACTGATAAGGGATTAATTTCTAAAATACATAAACAATCCATACAACTCGACATCAGAAAGATAAACAACCTAAAGAAAAAAAAAGATAAACAACCTGATTAAAAAATAGGCAGGAGAACTGAACATTTTTCCAAAGAAGATATACAGACGGCTAACAGGCACATGAAAAGATGCTCAACATCGCTATTAGAGAAATGCAAATCAAAATCACAATTAGATATCACCTCACACCTGTCAGAAGGGTTATCATCAAAAAGTCTACAAATAACAAATGTTGGTGAAGATGTGGTGAAAAGGGAACCCTTGTACACTGCTGGTGCACCCACTACTGCAAAACAGTATGGAGGTTCCTCAAAAAACTAAAAACAGACTACAATGTGATCCAGCAATTCAACTCCTGTGTATATACCTGAAAAAATAAAAATAGTAATTTGAAAAGATACATGTACCTTAATGTTCACAGTAGCATTATTTACAATAGCCAAGACATGTAAGCAACCTAAGTGTCCACCAACAGATGAAGGGATAAAGAAGATGTGATATGATATATACACTCAGCCATAAAAAAGAATAAAATTCTGTCATTTGCAACAATATGGATGGACCTAGGAGTCTTATGCTTAGTGAAATAAGACAAAGGGAAAGACAAACAAATACTGCATCTTATCACTTATATGTGGAATCTAAAAAATAAAACATGAATATACATAACAAAACAGAAACAGACTCACAGATACTGAAAACAAACTAGTGGATACCAGTGGGGAGAGAAAAGGGGGAGAGGTAAGATAGGGGTACAGGATTAAGAGATACAAACTACTACGTATAAAACAGATAAGCAACACGGATATATTGTATAGTGCATGTAAATATAGCCATTATTTTGTAATAACTTTAAATGGAGTTTAATCTCCACTACTGAAGAATCACCATACTGTACACCTGAAACTAATATAATATTGTGAATCAACTCTACTTCAATTTAAAAAAAGTGGCAATTTTAAGATTTCTTCCAGGGAGGACATGGAATCACAGAATTGAAATAAAAAATGATGGAGTAAGAAAATATCTATTCAAGCAAAAGAATTATATTAGGTAAAAAATATACACCAGCATTATTACATATAACATGAATCATGAACACAGATCAGTAAAATATAACAAGGCAAACAGAATCACTATAAGACAATGGTTATACACAAATACTGTGAGTTCAGAGTACACAGACTCTCTGGCACCCACCCCTTCACCTCAACCAAGCCTGTTGTTAAACCTGGTAATACAGACTTCACAAATTCCAATTTTAATTTTCTTTTCTGCTACAAAAAACATTCAAATGGTACACATAACCATAACCTCTTTTCTCAAGTCCTCAGAGGACAGCAAGGACAAAATGTGTGCTTGAACCCTGCAGAAGAGCTACTTAACTATGATTTTCAAGAGTAGCTCATTTAATTTTAGAAAGAAAAGATCAGTGTTAGTGTTACTTTATGCCCTACTTCTTTTGTGACAACACAGTGAATGGCAATGCAAATCCATTCTTAAATTAAGCAGTAACTGTCAAGTTGGCTGAGACTAATCCAGAAAAGGGGAACTTGATCAAAAACTAGAGCAAGTTTTTTTTTTTTTTTTTTTTGCGGTACTCGGGCCTCTCACTGTTGTGGCCTCGCCCGCTGCGGAGCACAGGCTCCGGACGTGCAGGCTCAGCTGCCATGGCTCACGGGCCCAGCCGCTCCGTGGCATGTGGGATCTTCCCAGACCGGGGCACAAACCCGTGTCCCCTGCATCGGCAGGCGGACTGTCAACCACTGCGCCACCAGAAGCCCTAAGGCAAGTATTTTTGAGATTACTCTCTAGCAGCTTTGCTGACACTTAAGAACAAATTAAAACGACCATTTTATTGTTGATTTCTGAAAAGCAAGGGCTGTTTTGTGGGGAGAGTGGGAAGGTCCAGGCTCCACTAGCTCCCCAAGTTTGTTCTGAAATTAACTGGTTGATCCACTGACTGAAGAAGCCCTTCTTCTTGTCTAGATACTGGCCCTAAGATTCGGTGACATCTGCATTAACACTAAAGAGCCTCGTCTGTAAAGAAATATATCTACAAAATCAGTACCTCAAAGTTGCATTCCAGAAACCAAAGAGTTCAGAGGTCAAATAAATTTGAGAAACACCCAAGACAATATACCCCTTCCGGATATTCACCATGCATATAAAGGACTTGAGAAGACCTATAATCAAGAAATTCATTTAACTGTGCCAAATCCTGAATTTCAGAAACTATACAAACAAGAACCCCTTCTTTCAAGTAACACCTATTAGCATCCTGTGAACAAATGATTCACAGAATACACCATGAACAATGTAGTTCTAGGCTGTGACCCTATTTTAATAATTAAAAATAAGTGAAAACTATACTAAATCAGAAAATCAAAATAGGTATTTCCCTGATCATCACCTAGAAAGCTTCTCAGCCAAATTCAATTCAAAATTTTCTTGCAACAATAAAGCCGATATTAAAATATTTGACTGTAAATTAACACCTGTAGATGGTTCTTGGGGTTGAGCTGGATTCCAGTCACCAGATTTCTGTGCCCTTGCAATATATGTACACATTCTTCTGTAGCTGTGCTATAAACTTTAATAAAGTCTCCAGAGACACAGAAGACATACCTGGAAATAAGAGAGAAAAATAAGATTCACATACTGTATAGACAGCATAATCTTTTTATTGTCCATGAAAAACAAAACAAAAACCAAAGCTATAACATGCAACAGAGATTTCTTTCAAAATAATAGTTTAAGAACTGTATATTCAAATTGTGCTGCTTAAGCCTATGGGGACATCTGAGGTCGTTTAGTTCACAAATTCTGAAAGTAGATCAATGATGCCAAAGTCATACCTCTGACCTGTTCCAGGGGCAGAGGCTGTATGGAATCATCCTGCAAAAACAGCCAACCTAACCAAGCTGCCTGTTCACTAATGGATGCAGACACTGTGCTACGCCTTCACTATCAGCTATTATTCTGCGGTGGTTCTACTAACAGCAGCGTCTTCCCGTCCTCCAACTCTCCATCATTTATTGCACAGACACCAGCCTACAAATACGAAGTCAAATATTCTCTCTAGTCAGTGAGGTCTCTTAGATAGCAAAGTATAAAAACTTTATGACAGTTCTTTTTCTTACTCCCAAAAAGCTGACTTTGCTTTTCTGGATTTGTGCCTTTCTTCCATATATCAGAAGCTACTAAATTATTAACTGTGGTTAAACTGGGGTAATATTTGTTTAACTTTTTTCATAATAGATATAACCATAAGACAAAGCTCAGAACTGCAAATCTTCTAGCATCAAATAAAAAATGTTTGCTCTGTGCCTATTACATCTGACAGCGTACGTGTCTAACATGGTGCTTTCTCATATACCATAGAATGTACAAACCACAGAATCCTTAGGCTGGACCTCTTCTCTGTGCTCCCAAAGTACCCAAGGCATGATTTGATCTGGGTACTTTCAAACTATGTTGAAATGTCTCATTTATGTAAATATCCATCTCCCTTATCTGGCCATATGCTTCTATAGGGCAGAGGCCCTATTTATCTTTGATTTTCAATGTCCAATCCAGTTTGTCAAACAGAATATGCCTGATCTTCAAAGGTTTTTTTTTTTTTTTTTTTTGCGGTACGTGGGCCTCTCACTGTTGTGGCCTCTCCCGTTGCGGAGCACAGGCTCCGGACGCGCAGGCTCAGCGGCCATGGCTCACGGGCCCAGCCGTTCCACGGCATGTGGGATCCTCCCGGACTGGGGCACGAACCCGTGTCCCCCGCATCGGCAGGTGGACCCTCAACCACTGCGCCAGCAGGGAAGCCCTCTTCAAAGGTTTTATAAACTATTTAGATAAAATGAACCAGTAAAAAAATTATTACAAAATAATCATAAGGGTAAATCTTCTAATGCTGACTGGGGTTGCTACTACCCTATTTTATCATTTTTAAGACACTTGATTTTCACATGTTCACCTCTCTAAAATCGGGATGCATCTTTTAAGTGCTGTAACCAGGGGCCATCGTTGTGTTCAACTGTTTATAAGATCAACAAAGTACAAGCAACAAAGCAACCGAGGTACATGGATTCCCCTTTGGTTGGACCCTCCTCTCCATTCCCATGAGTACCCTAGTTCTTGCCATCTCCTGTCTGGACCACTCTTAAGGGCTTCCTACAGTCTCCAGGTGTGGCCCTTTGATTCAACCTTTCATACTCATACCAGACTAATTTTACAAACTTGAGCATATTACTTCCTTAAATAAAGATAAAATTAAATGAAACTCCTTCAGTGTTTTCTCACTGCCTTCAGGATATGATCCAAATTCCTATGTTTGACTCCAGTCTGACTGGAAATACTTTTTCACTTGAACAGTAGGTTAAGTGGTTCAAAACTCCAACGACCCCCTCGCTCTCCCCTGCTCTCCATTAGCATCAAGTCCTTTAGGCAGTGTTTCCTGGAGATGTTGGTGGGTGAGGGGGCACTGCTGTTTGCCAAGAAAACTCCCCCTAATTGATTCTGATATTCTTCCCCAGTGGAAAGCAATTCCCTCACTCCTTGCTCCTCAGCAGGGAATAATGACTTTAACTGTTTGAATGCAAACCTCTAGAGAAAACACTCTCCACACTTGCACATTCTCCTATCTACTGAGAACGCTTTCTTTCTGACTACTTCTTTAAGATTCAGCTCCGGGGTCTTTCCACCGCAAGCCTTCCCTCATCTTATTCCAGATCAGCACCAGTCCTAACATGCTTCTGCAAGGTGCGGGGCTTAACTCTATCCCAGCACTTTCTGCACGGTGTTATGAGAGAACTTCCCCTCCTTGAGGGGAGGAACTGTGTGTTTACTTACTTCAAATAATAACAGAAACAGGGTGTTGTAGAAAAGGAGGCATTTTTAAAAAGTCAAACACAGATGGGTTCGAATGCCAGCTTTACTATGTACAAGGCTGAATGATGTTGAAGAATTTACCTAACCTTTCTAAACCTCGCTGTTCTCCACTCGCAGGGTTATTATTATAAGGATTAAATGAAACAATGCATGCAAGTGCAAGCTTGGCATATACAGCAAACACTCAATAAATGGTTCTGTAAAATGAGGATAACAATACCTACACCATGCAGACAGGGATGCATGTAAAGCACCACCACAATGCCTGTCACACAGGACTCAAATCATCTTTGTTGATCAAGTGGTGAAGTAAGAAATTAGGGATGTTTTCAAGCAGGAATCAGGATTTAAATGAGGTTCTGAAGGATGCATGATTTAAGGGCTGGTAAAGAAAAAGAAGAGCAACAAAAAACAGTAGGAAAATAACAACATGGTACCTACGAGAGACAGGGAATGTACCTATGTAAGTAGCAAAGTGTGCACAATGGGCACTAGCAGGAAACACAGCCCCATAAGCAGAGTTGAGCTAGATCAGGGAAGGCCCTGAAAGTCAGACATAAGAGCTATAGTTAAGGAAGGCAACAGAACCCTGTTACAGGGTTCTGAGCAAGACTAGGAATAAGTTACAGTAACGTAACAGCAGCAGTATCCAGAACGATCTGCAGGGGAAAATACCTAGAGTCAGGGACATCGATTCTGTGATAATTTAGAAATGTAAAAGGCAAGAATGACTCATTGTTTTAGTTTTCTATACCCTAGTAACCTACTGCTATGATACATAGCACCATATAACTGTGAGAGGCAATAGGGTGTGATGCAAACAGTGCCGGACTGGGAGTAATACTTGATAGGGGGATGCCAGGTCCTTTCATGTACACCTCACCTCCCTGCTTGCCTCTCATAATAACGCACTCCAGTAGGCAGAGTAGAGTTTTGTCCTAGTTCGAAGAGGACCTAGTGACCAAGAGAAAGCTGTTAAAATTCCACGATTCTGTTGTTTCATTTACTATTTCAGCTTTTTTGATAAGCTCCTTGAGGTAAAATACAAAATTATTTTATTCCCCTTTGTATAAGTTAGCCAACCCTTGTGGCAGCTTTTAGATAATATTCAAGTCCTTGGTGAATTCATTATAACCCTGTTAATTTGCCAGAAAACTGGTTTAATTATTAGCTTCTATATATATGAAAAAAAATTGTATCTCTAAATCTCGACCAAGTTCCCATCCTGATTTCTGCCTAAACACCTGCTACACCCACCTGGTTGTTTTAAAGGTATTTTAAACTCAACAGGCACATGTGAACCCTACATCTTCTCCTCGTTAATCCTAATTGCTAAATCACTCCAAAACTCTTGTCTTTTCTCTTCATCTTCATTATTATCTTAATTCTGGCCAAAATCATTTCTTGCTTGGATGCCTGCATTAGTCTTCTAATACCTGGTCTATAATGTTCTAGACTCTTCTCCCACCACTTACCTTCAGCCTATGCTGCAAGTATACTGACCTTCTTATGCACATGACACCCCTCCCCCGCCCCAATTTCTAGTTGCTCACTTTGTCTGGTTGCCCTCCCCCCAGTATCACAGAAGGGGCAAACTCCTGTTAGTTTTGCAAAATCCTACTGCTGAAGGGAAACTTTCACTGTGTAACTCCTCCTTCGGTGCCATCACTGCACCTTGAATATGCTAGCCTAGCCACCTCTCGTCTCTCCACCACATACTGTATAGTTTTATAGAGTTCTCAGATTAATATTATTGAGGAAACACAATCATGTGTCCCGCCCTCCCCTCCCCACCAACACCTTATCTGCAGAATTAAAAAATACACTCTCTTTGGACCAAACAACCAAAAACTGACTCTATGTTCCCTTTAGAACCTCATTTCCCACTAGCTCTCTTCATATACCATTCCTACAAGCTAACTGTACCACAGTCCTCATGCTTATACTGTGCCCCCTATCTGGAATGCCTTCCATCCATATGCCCTAGTCAAAATACCATCCATCTATCTACGTCTAGCCTAAACATCACTTCCTCATCAACCTTCTCCATCCTTCCAGTTTGAAGTACTCTTGTTTCTTATGGGATCCTAAACTGCCACTGTATGAAACATCTGTTACTGATTACCTTCTTTTCCTCACTACACTGAAAGCTCTCGAAGGTAGGATCAATCCTGGAATTATCTTAGTTTTTATCATCGCAGCTTGCTATAAATACATAGCTAATAAATACTTAAAAATGAATTGTAGGACGAATCAATTTTCACTAATCAAGTGAAATACAATGGATCTCAGTATAATGAATGAGATATACAAACAGTACACTGGAGGAAAAAACTGGATATAAGTCCAAAGTGGCAGAACTTCGGCAATCTTTTGAAGCCTCAGTTTCTTCCTCTGATTCACAAGGTAAGTATCAACAAAGCCCTCTTTATTGTAAAGACGAAGGATTTTTTTTTTTTGCCTCTAAGGCAGTTGATGAACGCTCCTTCAAGTCATGCATGCATTCAATAACTATCTGCCATACACCCATAGCAAGACACTGCGGGGCATACAAACTTTCATAAGATACTACCTCTACTTTTCTAAGATAGAAAGGGTTTTTACTAAGTGTCTCTGTATCCCTGAGTGACTTGAAAACGTTTTTTTACATTGTGTCACTTCTAGATGATGTTGACAATAGAGCAATGATGGAGACAGCTGACGTATATTGAGCCATTAAGTGCTAGGCATTCTTTGACTTGCTCTATTTGTATTGTATTAAGGCATTTAATCCTCTCAACAACACTACGAGATAGATTACTAAATATTATTCCCCTTTCATAGATGAGACAACTGAGGCAGAGATTAAGAACCTTGCGAAGGGTACACAATGGATGAACTGGGTTTAGTTAAGCTTTCCAGCTACACTGAGCTCCTGAGGAAGGGGACCAGGGCTTACACGTGTTTTTATC
Organism: Lagenorhynchus albirostris; assembly: GCF_949774975.1. Classification (NCBI taxonomy): domain Eukaryota; kingdom Metazoa; phylum Chordata; class Mammalia; order Artiodactyla; family Delphinidae; genus Lagenorhynchus; species Lagenorhynchus albirostris. The sequence continues at coordinate 44,821,502 of NC_083100.1, forward strand.
CCACACAGAATCTAATGGCAGTTTTTACGCAGAGCTCCAAAAAGGTTGCCAAAATGCCTTTTTAGGGGGTAGAGAAGTGTGGAGAAATCAGAATCTTTAATCATACAGTAATTCCAAGTCACGATTCGGTCCGAAAAGGGGATACTCCTCGTGGTCTTGCAAGAGCAGTGGCGTACAAATCCGTGCCCGGACCATTTTCCCAGCCGCCCCAACGCCGAGCCGATTCTAGATACGTGGGTCCGCCCGGGGGCCCCTCAATCTACCTGCAGGTCCGGGGACGGGGGAAGCGCGCCCCAGCCTGAGGTGCTACAGAACTAAGGGGTTCTGAGTCCTCTTACAGCACACGGGGACCAGCTCCCTCCCGCTGACCCTGCAGTCTCCCGCACGCGCGCCCTTTCCCGAGCCCAGAACCGCCTGCTGGTTTGTCCAGACGCGCCCGACAGTTCTTTCTCTCCATCCCCCGGGGACTCACGCCCCTCAGCTGGGCCTGCAACGCGTGGTGGCCTCTTACTTAGAATCTGCAGAGAACACCGCTCTCCTGAAGTTCAGCTCGCTACCGCCACAACGAACCACGCGGAGACTCTCCTCCTCCACCATCTTCGCGCAAGCGCAAGGACTCGCTGGCGCCGGCCCCGCCCCGAGCTTCCCCGACGGGAGCCGGTTGATAGGGCGTTTTCCCCAGCCCACAGACCCCATCCTCGCAGGGCTCCTCTAGGCCTCCGTCTCTATGGTAGTTCTCAATGGTAAGACCCAGCGCCTGAGCGGCCATCTTTGGTTTGGGCAACGTCAAATTAGGACATGTGAAAAAAGGAAAAAGCGAAACATAGAATGCATTTATATTAGATCCCTCTAAACTTTTCTTTAGAAAAGATAAATTTCTCTCCGGACTTGTTAATCTGACTCTAAAGTTTCTTACGCCGGAAGGGAAAGGTGGCCCGAAGTGTGTCAGATGACCGCCAGTCCTTTCCCATATCCCGCCAGGCTTCACCTTTCTCTTAACTTTGATTCAGGAGCTGCGAGATGACGCCAGCGTTTTGCGCCAACAGCATTCCTGGTCGCGCAATTGAGTTCTTGGTTGGAAAGGTAGCGTTCTCTTTTTACACAGCTGTTAGCTCCTCTCGTTAGCTGTCACTTTGTTCTGTTCCTCTGAGCAGAGCATACGTTCCTACAGAATCTTCACAGCTCCAAGAGGTTTGCTTTTTCCTTTGGACACCTGGCTCTTACTCCGGGATTCTGGTTTCTATTTCTCTCCCTGGTTCATTGGACCTCCTTGGCCGATCTGACATTGCACTCTACCCTGGCCAAGTTCCAGGGCCGCTGCTCCCTGGTTTGCTACTGTTTTGTGCGTGTTGCCGTGGTTTTAGCTTCCGTAATTAGTCGACCGAAGTCCTGAACTCTGAGAAAGTTTATGCCTCCATCTACATTCCTTTTTATAAACTTATGTGTGTCATTTTCGTGGCCCCTGTATATTAGCGGGTGCTTATCTTCCTCCCTCCCTTCCTCCCTTCCTTCCTTCCTTCCACCAACCCCCTCTGTGCTGGCTCTGTAACACTCCTAAGGGTAAAGAGCCAGTGCCAGGTTAACTTTAACAAGAACAGGAGATCTGCCTTGATTGTGTAGAAAATTACCACATCTCTTCAGTGTTTCTGGAGACAAATAATTATTGAGAGCCTTCTATATGTGAGACACAATGCAAGACAGACGTGACTGCTGCCCTGTTACCTTCTATGGGAGAGAGACGTTTAACAAACGAGATGATCAGAGATTGTGTGCCGAAGAAAATAAAACAGTAATATAAGAGAGAATAGTTTTCTCTGAGGAGGTTTAGGCTTAACCTGATGAATATATATTTGTTAAGGTCGTGTAGGTTAAAAGATGATATTTTAACAATTCAATGTTAATACAAATTTGATATAAAATAATTCAATGCAGAAATAGAATGGTCTCGGTAGATCCTATATCCTATGAGTATCTCTCCACCATTAAAAGTTTGGTGTATATGCTTCCTGATATTTTTCTAGGCATACATACACCTTAACATTATTCTGCAGTGCAATTCAAGGCACCATGTATTCTTTTTTCCCCTCTCTATATGCTTTCACTGCAGTGTATACATATTTTTAATCTCCTTTTTGATAACTGCATAGTATTTCATAGAGTAAATGTGCCATAATTGATTAAGTCATACTCTCAAAGGTGGACATTTAGTCATTTCCATTTTTTAAAAAGTGACACATAGTGCTAAGGACACATAAATTTGTGACAGTGTTGCTGTAGGAGAGATTCCTAGAATAGGTATTGTGGGGTTAAAGGATATTTGCATTTTTTATTGTTTTATTTTTTGTGGTACACGGGCCTCTCACTGTTGTGGCCTCTCCCATTGCGGAGCACAGGCTCCGGACGCTCAGGCTCAGTGGCCATGGCTCACGGGCCCAGCCGCTCCACGGTATGTGGGATCTTCCCGGACCGGGACATGAACCCGTGTCCCCTGCATCGGCAGGTGGACTCTCAACCACTGCGCCACCAGGGAAGCCCCACATTTTTTATTTTGAGAGTATGTTTTGTGGAATAGAGATATGTGTTACTGGGAAAACCAAGAGGAATAACTAATGGCAGCCAAAAAAAGGGAACTATTTAAAATTTGGGGAAAATCCATAAGAGGAGGGAGTATTATAAGAGAGTATGATTTCTTAAGAAGAAATCAGGAGGGAAAAGGACTGATGAAATGGTGTAAGGCAAATGAAGTTGCCTATACATACTGCATCAATGAACAACGATTGAAAGGTAGCAAGGGTGGGGAGTTCGCTGTTTAAAATTAAGAGTGTAATGTGGAGTCACTTTTTCAAGAATTGTTAAGTATAATGAATTCTGCTTCTTAAGTCTAATATTTCTTTTCATATACTGGCATTCATATATCATACAACAGTCTTTGTTGATTGGCCTGCAAACACTAAAATAAAAGCAAAATTTTCTAAAGTGTTTGGTGGACTGGAAAGAAGTAATAGAATACTGAGGGTGATAGAGGTGGCTAGATACTCTCTGTACATGGTTTCAGATACTTCCCTAAGCGTTTCGTAGAAGAGAGCAAGGGAAGTTTGGTTCATTTATTGAGTTGAGCATCTTTGACAGGTCTTCGGTTCTCTTAAGCTCTCCTCTTTTCTTTCTGCGTCCTCACCAGAATCATCTTTAAAAGTCCCTTCATGAAAGTACTGACTTTTTGTAGCACACACTTTAAAACTTTTCCAGCCTCTACCTTTATCCAGTTCCAAGGCTGCTTCCATATTTTTAGGTATTTGTTAGTTACAGCAGCACCCCTTTCTTGGGACCAAAGTCTGTTAGTCACGGTTCTCCAGAAAAACATAACCAATAGAATTTATTTATTTGTTTGTTTATTAAAGGGAATTGGTGCACTCAATTATGGAGGCTGAAAAGTCCTACAATGTGCAGTCTGCAAGTTGGACACCCTGGAAAGCCTGTGGTGTAATTCAGTCTGAGTCTGAAGGCCTGAGAACCAGGGGAGCTGATGGTGTAAATCCAGTCTAAGTACAGGAGAAGAATGACGTACCAGCTGAGCAGTCAGGTAGAGAAGCAACGAATTCTCTATTCCTCTTCCTTTTGTTCTACTTAGGCTATTAATGGGCCCTGAATGATGCCCACCCACACTGGGGAGAGCAATTTGCTTTACTGGGTCCTTATTGAGTCCACAGATTCCAATGCTAATCTCATCCGAAAATACCTTTACAGACAAACCTAGAAATAATGGTTAGCCAAATATCTGGGCACCCTGTGACCCAGTTTAGTTGACACATAAAATTAACCATCACACTGGGCAACTACTAATCTGTTCTCTGTCCCTATAGTTTGCCTTTTCCAGAAAGTTGTATAAATGGTATTATATAGTATGTAACCTTTTGAATCTAGCTTCTTTCACTTAGCGTAGTGTATTTGAAATTCATGTTGTATAGATCATTGGTTTTCTCGTTTTTATTGCTGGGTGGTATTCTATTATATGGATATTCCGCAATTTGTTTATTGTTGAAGGATGTTTAGTTTTTTTCCCCAGTTTTGGAACTTATGAATAATACTGTTTAAACAGTAATTTGTAGGTTTTTGTGGGAACATAAGTTTTCATTTCTCTAGGATAAATACCAATAAGTGGGATTGCTGGGTCAAATAATATGTTTAAATTTTTAAGAGACTGCCAGACTGTTTTTCCAGTTTTGTACCATTTTGCATTCTAATCAGTAAATCTTGAAAGTTTTAGTTGCGTCACATCCTTGTCAGCACTTGGTGTTGTCAGTATTTTTAATTTTACCCACTGTAATAAGTTTATAGTGGGATTTCATTGTTTTAATTTTTATTTCACTAGTGACTAACAGTGTTGGGCATCTTTTCATGTGTTCATTTCCTATCTGTATATCTTCTTTGGTGCAATGTCTTCAAATATTTTATCCATTGTTTTCTTGGTTGGTTGTTTTCTTATTGTTGAGTTGGAGATTTCTTTATATATTTTGGACACAATTCCTTTGTCAGATATGTGAATTATAAATATTTTCTCCTAGATTGTGGCTTGTCTTTTCATTCTTCTAATAGTGTTTTTCACAGAACTGAAGTCTTAAATTTTGATGAAGTACAGTTATCACTTTTTTTCTTTTATGGATCGTGCTTTTGTTATTGTATCTAAAAACACTTTATGTATTCCAAGTTTATGAAAATATTCTCCAATGTTTTATATGAAGAGTTTTATACAGTTGACTCTTGAACAACACAGGTTTGAACTGTGGGTCCACTTATATGCAGATGTTTTTCAATAAATATGTTGGAAAAATTTTTTGGAGGTTTGTGACAATTTGAAAAAACTCACAGATACTCTGAATTGCCTAAAAATATCGAAAAAATTAAGAGAAAGTTAGGTATGTCAGGAATGCATAAAACGTATGTAGATATACATTTAATAAAAATATATGTTAACTGATTATTTTGTTATTGGTAAGGCTTCTGGTCAATGGTAAGCTAGGAAGGGAGAAGGAGGGTGTTCGTGAAGACTGGGAGAAGGAGGGTGTTCGTGAAGACTGGAAACATGGATAGTATTATTTTGTTTTGTACAGATTGAGGGTGTAATATAATTGGGAAGTAACACTGCAAAAGAGAACTTACGGTTTTCTTTGGTGGTAATTTTTTTCTCAGATTATTAAAATGATATCTCAAAAATTAAAAATTGTTATTGAACTTTCAGATTTCAATCTGAGAGGCTAGGCAATAAGGCATAGCTTCATAAAGCTAAAAAAAGTTCCACAATTTAATGACAACTGTGCAAAATAAGCCATTAAGTAGACTCGCAAGTCCTACCAACATAAAAATCAACTCATACAAAACACTATACTTTTAAGTACCTGGCCTTAATATATATTTTATGCTAGTTATATCCCCAAGGATATTCTAGCTATTCATACCAACCTTTTACTAAATTCTCCTTAATATATATAAAGCTGTAGTTAACTTTAGCTACACATAGGAACCACCTGGTGTGCTTTAGAAAATAATGAAACCTGGTCCGGTCCTATCTTCAGAAATTCTGACGTAATTGGTCTGCAGTGTAACCTGGACATCAGTTTTTGTTTTTTTTTTTAAATTGTGGTGAAAAACACATAACAGATTTTTTTATTAGTGACATTTAGTACATTCACAATGTTGTGCAACCACCACGCTATCTAGTTCCAGGACATTTTCATCACCCCAAAGGAAATCGTTTACCATTAAGTATTAACTTCTCCCCCCATCCCCACAATTATTAGTGTATAGATATAAAACTGATCTTTGTGTGTTGATCTTGTATCCTGCAACTTTGCTGAATTCATTTACTAGCTCTAATAGTTTTCTGTTTTGTATTCTTTAGGGTTTTTTATATGTCAGATCATGTCAGCTGTGAATAGATACTTCTTTTCCAATTTGGATGCCTTTTATTTCTTTCTTTTCTTTTCTTTTTTTTTTTTTTTTTGCCTAATTGATCTGGGTAGAACTTCCAGTACAATGGTGAATAGCAGTGGTAAAAGCAGGCATACTCGTCTTATTCCTGATCTTGGGAGGAGAGTGTTCAATCTTTCACTATTAAGTATGATGTTAGCTGTGAATTTTTCATATGTCCCCTTTATCATGTTGAGGAAATTCCCTTCTCTTCCTAGTTTTCTGAGTGTTTTAATTGTGAAAGGATGTTGTATTTTGTCAAGTGACTTTTCTGTGTCTGTTGAGATGGTTGTATGGGATATTTCATGTTGGCTGGACTGCAGTCATCTGAAGGCTTGACTTGACTGGACATCCAAAATGGCGCACTTATGGTCAGAAGTCGATGCTGACTGTTTGCTGCAAGCTTACTTGGGGTTATCAACCAGGGCACCGAAACCTGGCGTCTCTGACATAGCAGCCTTAGGGTAGTTGGATTTTTTTTTTTTTTTTTTTTTCGGTACGCGGGCCTCTCACTGTTGTGGCCTCTCCCGTTGCGGAGCACAGGCTCCGGACGCGCAGGCTCAGCGACCATGGCTCACGGGCCCAGCCGCTCCGCGGCATGTGGGATCTTCCCAGACCGGGGCACGAACCCGTGTCCCATGCATCGGCAGGCGGACGCTCAACCACTGCGCCACCAGGGAAGCCCAGGGTGGTTGGAATTTTTACGTGGTGGCTGACATTCCTCAGAGAGTGTCTTGTGGTCTAGTGTCAAAAGTCATATAGGGTCCCTTCTGGTTTATCACAGTAGTCACAATTCTGGTCTAGCTTGTATGGAACTTGGAAATCATTACTCTCACACTCACAACAAGAAAAAAGAAAGAAAAAAACAACTGAAAATTAACAATTCTTAGGTCCATCAAATAATTGAGGTCACAAGGAAAAGCACTGCCCCTGCTCCCCAAACTGGAGACAGGCAGATAGAATCACAGCATATCAGAGCAGATGCCCAAGTGCAGAGTGCCATTGCTGGAGCAGTACTTGGGAAAGAAAACTTAAGCTATAATTGACAAATTATTGGAGGCTCAGTGTGGACAACTTTGAGAGTTAAAAATTCCAAGGGGGCCTAGCTGCATGAGTGTCCCCACACTTTCATATGTTTTATCTCCAGGAACCCTGCCAGATTCTCACAGTGTAGATGGGAAGATATTTACCAAGGATGAACCTACATTGCCACATCATAATCACGCAAGCTCCTAGCTTACCTGAGGGTTCACTCTTAGTGTTGTACATTCTATGGGCTTGAACAAACATATAATGACAAATATCCAGCATTATAATATCATACAGAATATTTTCACTGCCCTAAAAATCCTCTGTGCTCTGCCTATTCATCTTTCCTCTTCAACTCCCACTCCTGGAAACCACTGATTTTCTTATTGTCTCCATCCCTAGTTTTGTCTTCTCTAGGATGTTATATAGTTGCAATCATACAATATGTAGCCTTTTCAGATTGGCTTCTTTCACTTAGTGATATTCGTGTAAGTTTCCTTCATGTCTTTTCATAGCATGATAGCTCATTTCTTTTTAGTACTGAATAATAATATTCCATTATCTGGATATACCACAGTTTATTTATTCATTCACTTGATGAGGATGTGACATCTTGTTTGCATTGAAGTTTTGGCAGTTACGAATAAAGCTGCTATTACATCCATGTATAGGTTTCTGTGTAGATGTTAAGTTTTCAGCTGCTTTGGGTAAATACCAGGGAGTGCTATTACTGGATTGTATGGTAAGAGTATGTTTAATTTTGTAAGAAACCTCCAAATTGTTTCGAAAGGGGCTGTACTAATTTGCACCCCTACCAGCAATGTATGAGAATTCCTGTGGCTCCACATCCTTGCCAGAATTTTTTGTTGTCAGTGTTCTAGATTTTGGCCATTCTGATAGGTGTGTAATTTTATCTTTTTAATAACACATTTTGCTTCCTAATTCAACAAACATTGAATAGTTACTATAAGACAACGTCCTGGTTCCTGGGGATATAAAGATGAGTTAAGACATGGTACATGGTACATCAGAGAGGATCTTATATTGAGGAATATGGACACAAAAGTGATCATTATGTTATGGTGAAATCAAGTGCAAATTGATTAGGTATATACATGGTGATGTGGGTTTACAGAAGGCCCCCTAACCTGGCCTGCATTTTTGAAGGAGGTGATGATTCACCTAATTCTTAAAGGATGAATAGAAGTAAGCCATGTAAAGAGATTCTGAAAAGGACATTCCAGGCAGAATGGACAGCATAAACAAAGACCCCAAGTTTTCCCCGTGATTTCTCACATGTGAAGATTCAGGAGATTTGAATCTCCCTGCCTGGAGATCTTTTACTCTTCATGGTGCTCTGTAATTATGTTTTAAAGAACAAATCAGTGTAGCATCCAATAATATATAATATAAAAAATTTTCTATTTTTTCTTTTGATTTTTACATCAACAATTTGAATCAAAGTGACCCACTGCTGGAGTTTTTATTTTTACCTGGACATCTAAGTGTCACCTAGCAATTGTCCTAGTCCTTCATTCCTTTGCCTGCCTCTGGTCCTCCCCAATACACACTACATTACACTTTGCTTTGAAAGGGGCCTATGAGCCTAAATTTCTTCTCCTTCCTTCTTTGTTAAAATTCTTTTCCTCCCCTGCAATGCACACCCATCCTCTCAAAACAGATCTCAGTAAAATATTAGGAAGAAGGTTTCACATCTCCTTGGGCCCAGTCATCCTCCTTTTTAATATTTATTTATTAATTTTTTTCCCTCTGGGGTGATTTACTGGTTGACTTTGATTTCAGGGCTCTGTAACCTCAAATTATTACCTACTCAGAGTGAGGGATTAAAGGATCTGAGCTGTTAGATTATTCCCAATTTGGGAAGTAAATTATTTTTGTATAAACTCATAGACATTCACGTGGCAGAGGGATTATATCTACAGTGGGAAATAAAAGCATGATATTTTGAATCAATGATTCCCTATGACCCATAGGCTAAAATCTAGGCTTCTGGATCTGGCAATGAAGGACTGACACAAATTGTCCTAACTTTTTCTTATCTAGCTTATTTTTCTCACCTCTGTGAACCTCACTGTGGATGTGGTCCACCTAGCATTCCATGATGATTCTAGATCTTTACCTTTATTTAATGTTGCTTATACCTGAAATGCCTTCTTATTTTCATTGAGTATCTAAATCCTTTCCAAGAGCTTCAAACCTTCTCAGTTCTCTTCCATGAACATTCTCATTTACCTTCCTAGTTTCCAGTCAGAGCACTTAAACTTTTCTTTACCACTTATTGCGATTTAATTGTATAATAGCTTGAGTTGTTTCCTGTTAATATTGATTTGTCTGTGTTTTCGTGTTTACAGATGTATGCTCTTTGAGGGCAAGATGGTATATTGGTCTTCAAGGTTTCATAATGCAATGTTTCCTGCATTGTGGGTTCCTAATTACCATTTACTGGTTGATGATTTATTAGTATGTAAATTATCTGGGAACAGACCCTATATTCCTAAAGTATTTAATAGTATTTGCATGCCAGACATCTGAGCTGATGATGACGACTTCAGAACTAGGTATGAAAACCATTATTTAAAAAAAACTATGACTGGGCTTCCCTGGTGGCGCAGTGGTTGGGAGTCCTCCTGCCAATGCAGGGGACGCGGGTTTGTGCCCCGGTCCGGGGGGGGGTCCCGCGTGCCGCGGAGCGGCTGGGCCCGTGAGCCATGGCCGCTGAGCCATGGCCGCTGAGCCTGCGCGTCTGGAGCCTGTGCTCCGCGACGGGAGAGGCCCCAATAGTGAGAGGCGCGTGTACCGCAAAAAAAAAAAAAACTATGACTGCAAAAATACAGATATACCACATGGTGGCACCAAAGGTGCATCATTATTTTTGTAGCTTTTGTGTTGTACTTCAGTCTACCAGAAATTATAATTGTCGTATTAGCACATTGAAAAATATTTTTAAATATCTAACTAATAATTAAACTTAGTAGAGTGTTATAGAATGAGAATTTCTTAGTATAGAAACATTCAAAAAGATCTTTGCATCTTTACTTGTCTGTTTTTACAAAAGATGTCTTTAAGTTCTAGAACTCCTATATATTGTTTTGGAATCAGATTCCTCTTCCTTCACTGTCTTATCCCTCTATACTCTAAAAATTTCATGAGCATTAGAAGCTGTTCTTTGACATTTGGGTTTTGAGATGGGGGTCATTGGTGGCTCACAGATTATTATGTTGTGTAGAATGTGAACCTAATCAAATTCCAGCTGTTAATGGTATGTGTAGTCCTTTTGCAGACAGGCTTCTTAAGCATGTTGCCTAAGTTTAATTTCCATGTGTAAAGTCATACTTAAAGTATGTAAACTGAAACAGATGTTAGTACTCTGAGAATGCATTTGGTGCATGAAGGAACAGTTCCCTAGCCTCTTATTCCATCCCCATTTTATTTTGAAAGCCCTTTGACTAGAAAAGGGCCTCTGGAGAGCCATCTAGTATCTTTGACCCCATTAGTGAGTAGCAGTTTATTACTGGGAAACAGTTGCCCAAATAAATGTTGGATTTTGCTTTAAAATCCTTCCTTGATAACCATATGATTTTCTTTCCTTCTCTATAAGCTTTGTTTATTCTTTAATTAGCAAGCTGTTCACTCTAATGATACAAGTTTTCTTAAAACCAAACTAAATCTCACTGATATTATCATTTAATAATAACTGAACTTTTATTTTCCTAAAGATTAGCAGTAATAAAGACAGATTTTTATGTAATGCCTATGTACCTTCTCAGGTATCAGATATTTAAATACTATATTTGGAAGTATTCTAATATCTGATTTATGTTGATGATAGTTTATAGAGTTCTAACCACACAGAATTTGTGCTTCCAATAGTCTTCCCAAAAAAGGTAGAGTTATTATTAGTTATTAACTACTTTCTTTTTCTTTATATCTTCTTCTTTCCCCCTCCCCCCTTTTTCTCTTTTCAAAGATATTTGTTAAGGGCCTACCTCAGGTTCTGTGCTATGCTCAGAAAGGATTAAGAAAGATCCTCATCTTAAGGAACATTCAATGTAACTTAGGAAAGAAGCACAAATTAAAAATTTCTGACAGTGCAGGACAGCCAACCCATAATCTAGGGGAACTAAAGAAAACTTTATAGAAGAGAAGTTATCGGAGGTAAGTGTTGAATGATAGAGGGGAATTTCTCTAGGCAGTGAAGGGAACAACAAGTTTTTGAGCCAGCAGAATGGATTAGCACTAGTGTGATGGGTTTGTGGAACATAAGGACTCTAGTTTCGTTTTCTTACAGATACATGGAAGGAGTAACTAGGTAGCGAGAAAGAATTGATAGAAAGGGAAATTCCCTGGCAGTCCAGTGGTTAAGACTCCACACTTCCACTGCTGGGGGCCTGGGTTCAATCCTTGGCTGGGGAACTAAGACCCCACAAGCTGCATGGCGCTGTCAAACAAAAAAACAAAAAAGAAAATGCCCAGCAAAAGTGCCCGCACTACCTTGTGCTCCGGCCCACCCCCCGCAAAAAAAAGAATTGAAAGAAAGGGTGAGACCAGATTTAGTTTTGTCTAAAGGTTTAGAAATATAAATGCAAAATCTTTTTTTAATTAAAAATTAGAGATTATAGTTTTAAAGTTTTGATATATGTTTTGATTTATGAAAAAGTTTTGATTCATGTTATTTCAAGGTGATAATACATGACCTTTTTTCCTTCATAGTAAAAACTTAATAGGTATCATAACAGCTGATGTTCTTAAGTTAGTGAGTTACCTTTTACATGTATCAGTAAAATATATCAGTGACTAAAAATTTATGCAGTTCCATGTATATTCACATATTTTTGTCTTGTTAAATAAACATAAAAGTGTCCTTGAATTTGTCATTATATTTAACTGTTCAAGGCCATAGGTATTTAGCTTCTAGATTAAGAAGCAAAGCTTTAGTGAAAAATGTGTATTGTGCATTTGTATAATTATAATACATATGTATAATTATAATGCTGTGTTGGTAATTAATTGATAATTTGGCCTTTATTAATGGTCAACTTAGATGGCTAAATGATAGCTCTAGTATATATTAAATGTAACAGAAATAACTTAATTATCTGTAGTATTTTCCTCACAAAACCAAATTCAAAATGTATGTGGAGAAACTTGCATTCAAAAAATATATTCTATGTTATTTTGTCTAGCTAGCTTTTAGAATCATTGGTGGAAGTGTTTCAGGAGCTCTGTTTTTTCGATACATAATGCTATTTTTCTATCTTATAAAAATAAATTTTCCTACTTCTGGTTTTAGTATTTGTTTTATTCTCATATATACACCTTTTGGTCCTGCCACTATAGTCTTAGTTACATGGAAAGAAATGATGTTATTTGTTGGAATATATGTTATTTGTTGGGATGTATGTGGATATTGGAAGTTTGCCCTGAAAGTATTTTATATATACTATTTTTCTATTGGATCAGAATAAAACATACTTCTAATTTAAGAGAGAAGCATTCATATTGCTCACTTACATTTAATGACTGATATTGAGCCCACTCTTTTTCTTATCCTGAATTATAATTCTAAAATAAATAGATTCTAAGTGCTCTATTTTCCATCTTAAAGTTTCCATCAAACTATGGTTAGAGATCGAATAGAAAACTATTATGACATTCTTTAAGTTTTCTAGTCTGTTTGAGAGGTCATGAATAATAGTAAAGCTTCAGTAATTTCACTTATGGAAGTCACTTGAAAAAATAATTGTCTAATAATTTAGTCATAAATAAATTATCTTATAAAGGGGTGTTATAAACATTGTATTTTTATTTTAACATTAAAACAATTCTATTTTTAGGGTGAAGTGAATAGTTTTTTTTGTTTTTGTTTTTGTTTTTGCGGTACACGAGCCTCTCACTATTGGGGCCTCTCCCGTTGCGGAGCACAGGCTCTGAATGCACAGGCTCAGCGGCCATGGCTCACAGGCCCAGCCACTCCGCGGCATGTGGGATCTTCCCGGACTGGGGCATGAACCTGTGTCCTCTGCATCGGCAGGCGGACGCTCAACCACTGCGCCACCAGGGAAGCCCTGAAGTGAATAGTTTTTAAAGGAATTAAGTGGTAGTTTTAATCTGAATTTTTCCATTGACTTAAGGTTTCCCACTCTGCCTCCAAATTAGAAGTAGAATCTAACTCTCATTTCCAGATCTTCTCAAAGTATTAAGGAGAAACTAAAGATAATTTCCTTGTTTCACTAACCCCTTACACAATATTATAAGATGAACAGTGCCAATTGAGCAATTAGACTTGCATTTCTGATTGACTAGGGCATATGTCTTGGCATTGAGTGGATATATAAAAAATCAATAAAATGTAAGGGTATTTCTATAATTCTGTGAGCAGAATCTATCCTGTGTCATTTTGTGAGTGTAATTTTATGATGAAAAAGGAAATACTCGTGACTTTCAGAAAGAAGTTTCACTAAATGAGAATAAATGCCATGAAGTGAAAATTTTATAAGCACAACTTCAAATAAGAGAATGGATTCATGCTGATTTTCAAGTGAAGGACTGTAGTCATAAAAATTAAACTTGTAAATACTCAGACCATGGACACCCTCAGTTATTTCACTTTCCTTTGACTGTTTCCAAGCTGGGCTTCTACAACCAAAGTCAAGAGGACCAGTTGAATAACAATCCAGTTCATTACATCAAAACATCTGATACGGCTTCCCTGGTGGTGCAGTGGTTGAGAGTCCGCCTGCCAATGCAGGGGACCCAGGTTCGTGCCCCGGTCTGGGAAGATCCCAAATGCCGCAGAGTGGCTGGGCCCGTGAGCTATGGCCGCTGAGCCTGCACGTCTGGAGCTTGTGCTCTGCAACAGGAGAGGCCACAACAGTGAGAAGCCCGCGTACTACAAAAAAAAAAAAAAAAAATGATAGATTTACAAATATTCCTGGATAACTCAGGATAATGCGGTTAAATGATTGTGTCTGGATTTATATGGCGTGCCTTTCATCACTATATTCCACTGTGGGTCTACCTGAGGTCAAGGGAATAGTAGAGGTGGTGATTGTGTCTTGTATGGCTTCTATCCAGTGTTTAGAAAGATGATTTAAAGTAAGGCTAACGGTAAAAAGATAAATTAGTATATCTGAATCATAGTATTTTAATTTTTATTATATTCCAATATCTTTATTGATATAAAAATTCCTATTTATTTTTGAGATATAATTGACATATAACATTGTGTAAGTTTGAGATATACAGTGTGATTGGATACATTTATATTATATTCCAATTTAAAGAATGACTATTAAAAGTCACAATGGTCACTGAATTTTATACTCTGGGTTGCTTTCCTTTTTATGATTTATATCCTGTGTTCTTCAGACCAGTATTAAGAATTAATAACCACAGAATTTTTTTTTAAAAACAGCTTCTTTGAGGTATAATTGACAAATAAAGTGTATATATTTAAGGTATACAACTTGATGTTTTGATAGTCACACATGTTTTTTAAGAGTCAGATTTGAATGAAGTATGTCAAATCTATTTACATAGCAATGCTATGTACTTTCTTTTGACATCACACCATCTGAGAGGCAAAAAGCAAAACTGTGTACATGTCCAGGCACTATAGTTTATACAATGGGCAGCATGTGAATGTCTGTGAGATTGAATTAATTTTCCTTTAGCTTCAGCTTCAGCTATAGCCTCTTATTTCAGATAAGTATTACTATTATTTTTACTCAGATTTGTATTCACTTACCTTTGTCCTTCACTCAGAAGGAATATTGGCATTCTCACTTGAAATGAGTCCCTTGTGCTAAATAATTGGCTAAATAATATAGCACATCTTTTTACAATCCCAGACATTAGAGTGGATTGCATCTTGATCTGTAAATTAAGCACATGAATCTGGGTCAAGGGTGGCCAGGTAAACAGAACCAGTCAACCCAATCTTGGTTTGAACAGCCTTAAGTAACACACTCTACTTTCACCATCCAAAATACTGTGTCCATCCTCAGTGAAAGATCTTTAAGCTGCCATAACAAGATTTGGAGTTTAAGTTGCTATTATTGGAAAAGCAACTATAATATTTTTCTTTTCCCAGAAAATGAAAAACAGAGAAACTCTCATTTCCTCACTATATATCTTAAAGCAAAAGAAAATGGAGCTTGCCTTTGTTCAGTATACAGTAGTGTCAGTAAAGAAGTGTAGTGTTGCTGTAGTATTCCTGCAAGTTAATTTATTTGTTGCTTTAGAAAGAGATTCTGTTTCCATTAAAATTATGTCTCTGGGTAGGTGATTCATAAGCAGAGGACCTGGACATGGAATCAGTCTCTTGAGCCTGTTTACATTGTTAATCATGCACAGCTGCTGAGTTGATGGAGGATTTTGGACTTTTCAAAGGTAGAAAAAATCTTATATTTTTCAGTTATAATGTTAGATAATGGTCACATTTAACCAATATCAAGTAACATAATAGCTTAGAGTACTGGAGAAGGTGGATATCCCTTTCCATGTGTGGTGAACCTCTTTTTAGGTATTTTGAACTTGGCTTTTAGCACATTTCAAAAACCTTTCCTTTGATACAAAACAGCTGTAGCTATGTTTTGAGTGATATAAACATTCCCCTCCACCTCATCCTTATTCTTACACTTTCCAGGCTCAAGGCAAAGGATTTAAAAACTTTTCAGTTTCTTCTTATCATGCATTTCCTAAAATTATTTGTGTTTTTAACGAAATAAAACTTTATAAGAACCTTTTACAGAGATGCAGTTTGAATGCTTACTTGAAGCAAATAACCTAAAAATGATTGAAACACTGTACCATTTTCTTGAAAATTTAGTGTAATCTTAAAACATCCTCCTATGATATAGCCATTAACAAGCTTTCAAATGTGTTTTTTTGCTGGGGAAGAACTTGGCCAGCACAGACAAGACAAATTAATACATTTTCAATAGATATTTGGCTTGAAACAGGCAAACCAATTATAATTCTTTTCTCTTTGAGTTTACAGGAAGTGATCCAGTTTCTTCAACCCCTATAAATTATAGCTCCATCTTTCTCACTTTTGTGATGATTTGTCTCTGGGCTCTTTGAATAATGTTAAGATCTTGCATCATCATTCATGAATTTCCCACACTTTAGAAGCTGTATTCACAAATTAATAGCTTTTTTTGGCATCTTGTATTGGAATAACATCATGTACAAGTGGCTTTTAATATATAAGTAATCCAGGCTAAACCAACTTTCAAGCAGTTTTCCTAGTTACATGGCTAGAGGTCAGAGCTGGGTCAGTCATGTTTAATTACAGAACTTTTTTTGTACTGAAATTTTCTTCTAAGATCTCAAGGAGTGCATTTTCTTGTGGAGCTTAAGCAGGGGGACGAACTTGATTTTAGACTAAGGAGAAGTGCAAGGATAAGATTATAATTTGTGGCAGGAAATATGCACTAAAACTAATTTTTTAGATTTTAGCAATATATGCTTTTTTTTTAATATATGCTTTTTTGATGGTCTTGGATATTTCTGAACATAGTCCGCTATTAGTAGTGTCTGAGATGGAATTATCTCAGTGATGGAGTCTACCACCTCTTCATTTTATTTGTGAAATACATAGTTACCAAAAAATACAGTACTTTAGAAGAAATATATCTTAAAAAGCATTAAATCCATGTTTTTAGAAGCATAGCTTAAAAATTAAGATGAGATTGAAATTAAAATTGGCAATTTCCAACACATTTTGATAATGGATTTTATTTATTACTTTGAACTTATTTCTTTAGTCATTCATTTATTAAAAGATATAATGTTAGCACTTGAAAATATGAAAATTGATTACTGTTTGTGAATAACTTTGGTCTTAGCTGAAATAAGTTATCTGCATATTTCCTTTAATCATTGTATGATGTGGTTGCAAATACTCTAGAAAGAGCTAAGCTATTCATATTCATTGCTTTGAAAATAAATTAAGAATTTCAAATGATGCAACAGATTAATTCATTAGTCCAAAAAATAGTTCCTAAAGGACCATAAATGTTGACTAAGTTTTGACAGTGGTTTTAAAAGTTATCAGAAAAACCTTGGGACAACAGAGATTTTTGACTGAAATGCACTGTAACTCTATATTAGATTCATGCTTATGGATACCCAGATGGTTTTACATGCATTTTCCACTGTGAGCATGAAATAAATTGTGTGCAAGAGTTTGTCTTTTTTAATTTAGCACAGTATTACGTTATATACCTCTGCTTCATATTTTAACAAAGTTCTTTTGGGTCTCTATTTCCTGCATGCCTCCCCAGTGGCCAATAAGTACAATGTTCTATACAATGCAGTAAACTTAAATTCTGTGACACTAAGCTTTGTTAAAGGGTAATTTAATTGCAAATGGATATCCTATGTCATTGTCTTTGTGTGTGTGTGTGTGCTTCTTTTTAATTTTCACTCAATTAATTTGAATATTTTCCAGTTAGTAATAAATATATTGATAAAAATGGCTAATATTTATAGAGAACCTCCTATATGCCAGCAAAGTACTTTTACTGGATTATCTGATTTATTTCTCACAGCTAACCTATAAAGTTAATAACCTATACAGTTACTATCATTGTGTAGACAAGAAAACTGAGATACACTGATATTAAATAATTCATCCAAAATTATATACTTAGCAAATGGCAGAACCAGTATTTGTATCCAGTCTGTCTCTAGAGCCCTTGCTTAGCCTCTCTTAATAGGAAAAAACTAGAAGGATGTAAATATGTGATAATGAAATTAGTGTGAACCACCTGTCTTCTTATGCACAAAACATAAACAAGAAAAGCAAGTGTATTTGGCTTAAAATAAAATATTTTGTAAAAAGCAGAACACCCAAGTTCCACATTTTTTTAAGAATTTATTTTGAATAAAAAAGACAGTATGTGCATATAAATGAAAAACCAGACATTTAACCAAAGAAAAATACGAAGAATACCTATAGACAATCTGACACTATTGACATAAATACGATATCTCTTTAGATACCTTACATGTATACATTTTGTATATTATTGATTTTTTACAAATATAGAACCTTGCCATGTATGTTTTATAATTTGCAGTGTTTTCTCCAACAATTCATTACGTCAGAACACCTCAGACTCATATGTATACTTGGATAACTTAGGATAATGTGGTTAATTGATTGTGTTAAGTGGCTACATGCCACTGTGGAATTATCTTTTCTACATGAGATCAAGGGAATAGTACAGATGGTGATTGTATTTTATATGGCAGATAATTAGATGGATTTTTACCTCTAATATACCTCTATTGACTAATTAGGCTGTTTCAACTTTATTATAGCAAAAAGTGTGATTAATTACTAAAATGATATATATCTGAAAACATCTGAAAAAAGTTCAAAACATTATAATATACCTAAAGGGTTATAAAAAGTTATAATAAACGCATACACTATTTGGGGATATTTATTTTAGTCCAAAGAGTTCTTTTACCCAAATCACTGTGTCTACTAGCTTGCTTTCAGTCTTGCTTTTGAAACTGTATGCTAATTATAGAGCTTGTATCCACTAGACATAGCTGTGGAGAAGGAGAAAAAAATGAATCATATTATCCATGAAGCCAGTGATTCTCAACCTTGACTGCATACTGGTTTTACATGGAGAGCTTTGAAAATGCTAATGACAGAGACTCTGATTTAATTATTCTGGGCTGTAGCCTGGACAACATGTTTTTAAAAGCTCTGCAGGTACTGATAATATTAAATATTGGTGAGATTGAGGAGCAACTGGAAATCTCATACAATGCAGGTGGACAGGTATAATGGTACAACTGCTTTGGAAAACAGTTTATTTCTTACAAAGTTAAACATATACCTGCCACATGACCCAGCAGTTCCACTTGTAGGTGTTTATTTAGAGAAATGAAAATGTTTGATTACACTAAGATTTGTACAGCCAAGGCTGAGGACCACTGATATAAGTGGATTAGAGTAAGAACAAATTGTGTTGTACAAAGTTTGGGCCTGGACACATGTGGAGAATTAGAAAACAGTGTCCTAATACCACCTTGAATTAAATTTATCAAGTTTCACCTTTATCTTCATCTCCAAGTGTACTGATGTGGAGTTTGAGATCCATGGGAGCCAAGTGTCTATGTTCAAACAATCATAATGATAGAACTAGGGCTAAAACGCTGAGAAAAGATAAGGCTTTTCTCTTGGTTTGCCTTGGATACTACCCTGGTGGCACTCTCTCTATTCTCCCTTTTTTTTTTTTTTTGCGTTACACGGGCCTCTCACTGTTGTGGTCTCTCCTGTTGCGGAGCACAGGCTCTGGGCATGCAGGCTCAGCGGCCATGACTCACAGGCCCAGCCACTCCGCGGCATGTGGGATCTTCCCAGACCGGGGCATGAACCCATGTCCCCTGCATCGGCAGGCGGACTCTCAACCACTGCGCCACCAGGGAAGCCCTATTCTCCCTTTCTGGTGGCTTTGCAAAAACTTGTCTTGTCAGAAGGAGCATGCCTGTTCAATGTAAGAAGAACAAGGTCTCTTATTGGCACCTGCTATTTTGCTAACAACTAATACCTTATCTGAGCTCCAGAGGCTCCCCTCTTCTTCAAACATTTCTTCAACCATGAAGCCCCCATTGTTACATAGTCCACTTGAAGTTTATCTTGACCCTATACCACTTGACAATGAATACAAGGGCAGGGTTCCTTTCTTGGGTACGTTACACGATGAATCTAGCTGTGCTCACCCCAGGTACTCTACTCGGTGGGATTATATGCACTTTGGGTATCATGTGCAATCTGCTGTTTTCTCCACTTGTAAGTTTTGTTTTTCATAAACCTTACTTTATACTTATACAATATGTTCCTAGGGCTATTTTTCGTTTCCCTTGAACAATAGTTGTTG
This sequence comes from Lagenorhynchus albirostris, assembly GCF_949774975.1. Classification (NCBI taxonomy): domain Eukaryota; kingdom Metazoa; phylum Chordata; class Mammalia; order Artiodactyla; family Delphinidae; genus Lagenorhynchus; species Lagenorhynchus albirostris. The sequence continues at coordinate 44,841,424 of NC_083100.1, forward strand.
TCCATGAAGGGAAACACATTACTGTGATTTCTTTGCTAAAGATGTGTTAGTTCAACTGGAAATATCTACTTTTTGGGTTGTTAAGTCACTAGCAGAGCTAGTAATTGGTAACTCTGGCCTCTGCCAGCCACCACTAAAAGACCAGTAACTCAGAATTCCCACAATAATGGATTTGCTAAGAAAGAAAAAGCTAGAGGAGATAATTTGGGGAGCTATCAACATTTCTGAATGTCCTAGATACTGGAGCATTTTTGCTGGATCATGGTTTTATTTTTCCCTTCTTTTTCTTTTATGTTGCATTCTTGATATGGACTTTCTGAGCTATCTGAGCCTAGTATGGGTGCACCAATATTCTGGCTAGAAATGTTCTTTTGTTTGTTTGTTTGTTTGTTTTTTGTGGTACACGGGCCTCTCACTGTTGTGGCCTCTCCTGTTTCGGAGCACAGGCTCCGGACGCGCAGGCTCAGCGGCCATGGCTCACGGACCCAGCCGCTCCATGGCATGTGGGATCCTCCCGGACCGGACCGGGGCACGAACCCGTGTCCGCTGCATCGGCAGGCGGACTCTCAACCACTGCGCCACCAGGGAAGCCCTAGAAATGTTTTTTAAGATTTAAAACTTAAGTGACATAGTGTAGAAGGAAGAGAGTAGCCACAAGGTAAAGGATTAAAAAATGAAATTAAAAAGAGAATTTTCATTAATGACTAGGTTATTTAAAACCAATTTTTCTGTTAAGAATGATTATAAAATTTGGTTAAAATATGAAGAAGAAAAGAGCATCTATATGAAGTCATCAGATGGGTACTAATTATTTTTAAGCCAAGAGCTGAAAGAAGAGGGAAACTAGCAAAAATGAGGCCAGCATTTGGGCATACTTTCTCCCTCAAGGAAATTGTAGATTTCAAAAGTGAAAGTAGTGATTGGAAGATTGAGAAGCTGCTTTGTATTATAGAGATTGAAGAATAAAAATTGGAATTGAGGATTTGTCAAGGAGGTAGGTGCCTGGTAAATAGCCTATCTTTTCAATTGGAACCATCAAGTGCTGCATCCTAGAGTAAGGGTAAACCAGAAATAGACTAGTCATGAAGACCAGGAACTGAAGGCAGTTTCAAATTATCTTGATCTCTAATTAGATTAAAGCAAACTTTTCTTTAGCCCCAAATTCTCTGGAAGAAGGTAACACCACCCAGATTCTCAGATTATCTTTACAATGTTTTAAAATCTGTGGTGTTCATCACCCAATAAAAATCTAATTCATTCATACAGAGAGAATTGACCCAACCTAAGGATGATAGAATATATTCTCAGGAGTTCCAGATGCTGCTGTTATCCAACATAGACTTTAAAATAACTGTGATTAATAGTCAAGGAGGAAGAATTTTGGCAGAGAACTTAAAAAATCAAATGGAAATTCTAGAACTCAAAATAAATATCTGAAATTTAGAACTCAATGGATAGCTTAACAGCATATTTGGTACAACTAAAGAGAGAATTAGTAATTTGGTATATAGAGAATAAGAAAATGTTAATTTAAGACAGCAGCACAGAAACAAATAAATAGAAAAAGTAGAAAAAGAATATAAGAGATATGTAAGACAAAGTGCAAAGGGCTGATATATGTGCAGTTGGAATTCCAGAAGAAGAAAGAAAATGGAACAAAAGGAATATTTGAGGAGATAATGACTGAGAAATTTCCGAAACCAATTGAAGAAATCAAGCCATGTATTCAAGAAGTGCTATGGATTCTGAGCAGAATAAATATGAAGGAAAAAAACATATCTAGGCAAATCATAGTAAAACTGCTGAAAACCATAGCAAAAAGAGAGAAAATTATAGTATCAGACCAAGAGAGTTATTATTGCCAATTGAGCCACAATGTCTTACAGTTGACTTTTTAACAGAAACAATGGAAAGCAGAAGGTACTGGAATGATGATAACTCGGTGCAAAACAAATATTATATGTAATTAATATGTATCAGCCACAACATTCTATAAAATACATCCTTCAAAAAGGAGGATGATGTAAAGATTTTAGGATAAACAAAGACTGAAAGAATTTATACCCAGAAGATCTGTACTAAAAGAAATAGCAATGAAGTACTTCATGCAGAAAGAAAATAATTCTACCTGGAAGCATAAAAATGCAGAAAGAGATGAAAATTTATGGGAAGAATAAAGATATGGATATATCTAAATGATATTTATTGTATCAGCCAATACTAATAATATGCTACTGGTTTAAGAACATATAACAAAAACAGCATAAAATATGAGAGAGGAGAAAGAGAATTGAATTATTCTAAAGTCTTTAAATTGTCTAAGAAATGGTAAAAATACTGTATGACTTAAAAGAATTAAGGATACATATTGTAATTATAGAGCAACTTTTAATAGAATAAAGAATGTGTAACTAAATAGCTAATATAGAAGAAAATGAAATAACAAAACTACATAAATCAAAATAATGCAAGAAAAGAAACATACTAATATGGAAGATTAACCCAAATAGACCAATTATTACATTAAATTTAAACAGATAAAATATACCAATAAAAGACAAAGATTGTCCAACTGGATAGAAAAACAAATCTCAACCATATTCTCCTCCAGTACTCACAGGTTAAGTGTAAGCATACAGAAATGCTGAATGAAAAAGAACTGAAGAAGATATATCATGTAATCAGCAACCAAAAGAAAGTTGGTGTAACTAAACTAACATAAGACAAATTAGACTACAAAGCAAGAAGCATTATAAGTGATAAGGAGAGATAAGTTATAATGACATAAGTGTCAATATTTTAGGAAAATATAATAATTTAAAACTGTGTATCATGAAAAAGCTTCAAACTATATAAAGCAAACATTGATTGTAATAAATGTAAACATGGACAAAAACAATTAAAGTGAGAGACTTTGCTATAACTTCTCTAAGTAATGATAGATTGAGCATAGAAGAATATATAATATTTGAGTAATAACAGGCATCATCCAATATGTAAATATGTTTACACACATGTAAAACTGAACCCAGAAACTGCAGAATACTTATAAAAAATATTTGCCATGTGCTTGGCCATAAAGCAAGTCTCAACACATTTCATCAGCTTGAACATCAAAATATATTCATTGAGCACAGCTGAATTATGCTAGAAATCAATGACTAAATATCAACTAGAAAATTTCCAAGCATTTGGAAATTAAGAAATGCCATTATGAATAACTCATGGGTTTAAAGAAAAATTGCCATGGAGATTAGAAAACATTTCAAACTGAATGCTAATGAAAATATGACATATTAAAATTTGTGGAATGCAGCTAAAGCCCTGCTTTGAGGTAAACTCATAGTCTTGAGGAAGTATATTGTAGAAGAAAGGCTAAAAATAAATGATTCATCTCAAACTCATTAAACAGCAAATTAAGCTCAAAGAAAGAATAAAACACATAAAAAGGGTAAGAGTAGAAATTAATAAAATAGGAAAAATATGCAATAGAGAAAATAAAAAAGGCAAAATTGGATTCTTATAAAAGACTAGTAAAATTGATAAATCTTTGGTGTGACTAATTAAGGAAAAGAGAAAGAAGGCACAAATGTCCAAAATTGGAATGAAAAAGAGGACATCACCACAGATACTACAGACATTAAAGCAATGATAAGGGAATATTATAAGCAAATTTATGCTAACACATTTGAAAATTTAGAGCAAATTTCTTAAAAACTCAACCTAACAAAACTGACATGAATGAAATAGAAAATATGAATCCTACCAGATATTAAAGAAGTAGAATCAGTAATTGAAAGCCTTCCCACCTGGGATTATGTTTTACCTTCAAATCTCCAGTACCAAGTAGGATGCCTTGTTCATAGTAGTGCTCATGTAATACTAGTTGAATGACTATATCTAGTCTCTAGTATTGAAATATTCTTACTGTATTGCTTATATTTGTTTATACATCTGTCTGTCCTATTAAACCATGATCTACTTGAATGGAGCGTGATATCTTAGCTATCTTTGTATCCCCAGCATCCAGGACTAGTACTTATAACTGGTCAGTAAAAGTTTGTTGAATAATTGCATTAAAAAGGAAGAGAACTACTAATGTTTACTGAGTGCCTTCTACACACCAGGATCTGTGCTAGGAACATGTACATAATTATCTTACTCTTTTGAGAAGTAATTTTTAAAATTATTTTTTCACAGTGTTTATTATTTTTTCTCTTTTTTGTTAAAATTTTAAAAAATTGAAGTATTTTTGATGTACAATATTATATGTTATAGGTGTACAATATAGTGATTTACAATTTTGAAACATTATACTCCATTTATAGTTATTATAAAATATTGGCTATATTCCCTGTGTTGTACAATATATCTTTGTAGCTTATTTTATACATAATATCTTGTACCTCTTAATCCTCTTCCCCCTTTTCTCTCCCCACTGATAACCATTAGCTTGTTTTCTTTATCTGTGTCTATTTCTTTTTTGTTATATTCACTAGTTTGTTGTTAATTTTTATATTCCACATATTTGTGATTTCATACAGTATTTGTCTTTCTCTGTCTGACTTATTTCACTTAGCATAATGCCCTCCAAGTCTATTCATGTTGCTGCAAATTGCAAAATTTCATTCTTTTTTATGGCTGAGTAGTATTTCATTGTATATAAATACCACATTTTCTTTATCCATTCATCTGTTGATGGACATTTAAGTTGCTTCCATATCTTGGCAATTGTTAATAATATTGCTATGAACATTGAGGGGTATGTATCTTTTCGAATTGGTGTTTTTGTTGTTTCTGGATATACACATAGGAGTGGAATTGCTGGGTCATATGGTAGTTCTAATTTTAGTTTTTTGAGAAACCACCATACTGTTTTCCACAGCTGCTGCACCAGTTTACATTCCCACCAACAGTGCAGTGTACGAGGGTTCCATTTTCTCCACATGCTCACCAATGTTTGTTAATGTGCTCTCTTTGATGACGGCCATTCTGGCAGGTGTGAGGTTATATCTTATTGTGGTTCTGATTTACATTTCCCTGATAATTAGTGAGCATTGTTGAGTGTCTTTTCATGTGCCTGTTAGCCATTTGCATTTCCTCTTTGGAAAAATGTCTATTCAGTTCCTCTGCCCATTTTGAAATCGGGTTCTTTGTTTTTTTGATGTTGAATGTATGAGCTGTTTATATATGTTTGATGTTAATCTCTTATTGGTCATGTCATTTGTCAATATTTTCTCCCATCCAGTAGGTTGTCTTTTTATTTTGTCTATGGTTTCCTTTGCTGTGCAAAAGCTTTTAAGTTTAATTAGGTCCCATTTATTGTTGTTGTTTTTTCTATTTCCTTTGCTTTAGGAGACAGATACAAAAAATATTGCTATGATTTATATCAAAGATAATGAGAGACAAATTTTTGGTCCTATGAGAGGACTACATTAGCTAATTAATTTGCTCATGCTCATAAGTGGCAGAGCCAGGTTTTGAATCTGAACTGTCTTCAAAGCCCATTTCTCTCCACTATACTAGTGGTTTCCAAATTTACTGCATGTATCCTGGGGGGGTCAACCAAAGAAAGAAATTTTAGAAAGGAGCAAACTGAGAATGAGAGAGGTTGAATAATTTGAGATCACACACTTCAGCTTTTTCATCTAGTACATTTATCATTAAGAAAATATTTATAAATTTCTTAAACTTTATAAAGTTTAGTAAAGCTGATACCAGTAAGAAATTCAGACCAAATGGTAATAAAGTTTTCTATATCAGGATAAAATATCAAAAAGAGATATTTGAGTATATTTCTTACTCAAATATCCTGATTCCCATCTAGTAGATGCTTTATATATATTCTTTGTTAATAGTACATTCTAAATACCAACAGAATAGCAACAAAAATATGTAGCTACCCCTTTTCATGCAAAGTTGTGAAATTAGCCAATAACCTCTTAAGAATGGCTTTCTATAGTACCTTTGTTCCAAATTTTACTTAGAAATGTGAACTATCAGCTATATTTTCCTAAAACAGTTAATTAAACCAAATAATTTAGTAGCGATAAGAAATTTCAAGTTGCACCTGGCATCTCTAAGATAAAAACCAAAAGGAGAGCTTATGGAGCTTATTGACACTTTTTTTTGTGTGCGTGATCAATTACAAGTATATGCCTAGAAGTGATTTTTAAAAATAGAAGAGACTAAAGTTTGGTCTACAAATTATATGTGAAATTGGAAACTATTAACTGATGAAAATTCTTTCATTGCTTTCCAGCTTATATCTACATTATGCTTTTCTTTATAAATTCATTTCATTCTAATTCATAACGTAAAAATTATCCTCATTCAAAGGACCATGAAAAGTGTGAAAAAATTTTAAATGATGTTAAAAAGTGTTCAAGAAGTATGATACAGAACTTGTCAACATCTTAGGCACTTTTGGATAGTTTCTTATCTTTTATTTAAAGTATTTCTGTAATATGTGGAAATGACTTTATTGACTTTGAAAATTTGTTTAGATGATCATGCTTATAGTGTCTCAGAAATTTCTCTGGTATCTTTTTAATCTAAAGAGCTTTGTGGAAGCTTTGATAACAAGTATTGTACTCTAAACAAATAAATTCTGGAGCTGCTATAAACCATCTCATGAAAAGACAAACCTAAAATGAGCGACTAAAATAAAGTGGGTAAATCAAGACTAGTTACTGTCCAATCTAGTTTAGAGTAGGTTTAGTGTCATGAGCAAAATGTGACTGGGACAGGAACCATTTTTAATTAGGTAGAATTAGCTTTCTGTGAGCTTCATCTCATTCTATTGCACACCTTTTTTCCTACCGTCTTGTCTCTCAATCTTCGTGCCTTTCTAAGCTTGTAGAGGAGGAGAATGTTTTATGAGTCTCTGACTTTGTGTATTTAGTTTGCTGAGTTAACCCATCTTAGATTGGTTTGTTATAACAGAATACCTTAGACTGGGTGGCTTCAACTGCAAACATGTATTTCTCACAGTTCTGGAGGCTGAAGTTTGAGATCAGTGTACCAACATGGTTGGGTTCTTTGTAAAGGCCCTCTTCCTAGTTTGCAGATGGCCATCTTCTCACTGTATCTTCACATGGCAGAGACCAAAGAGAGGAACCAAGTTCTCTTGTGTCTGTCTTTATAAGGGCACTAATCCCATCTTGTGGGTTTCACACTCATGACCTAGTTATCTCCCAATGGCTCTATCTCTAAATAGCAACACGTTGGGGATTAGGATTTTCAACACATACGTTTTTGGGGGGCATGATCATTTCATCCATTGCATAACTTTTCCAAGTGTATTTGTATTTTAAAAGGGAACATTTGTATGAAGAACCTTAAAGGAATTTTCTTATTGTTTTTCAGAAGCTTCCTGATATTCCTTAATCTTGTCATGTAGATATCTCTCATAGTGCATCACCTTCTGCAACTAGGTTAAGGTCAACATTGTCCAGGAACAACTTAACTTTTCTGTGAGAGGGATAAACCTTTGAAAACAAATACAATAATGACTAGTAAGCAATTATAGGGATTGGTTGCTACCGAAACTTGTTATTGAGAGGTGTGCCCAAGGGGAGGCCTAATATAGTTTCTGATTAATATAGTTCAGCAGAGGGAAATTGCCTACTAAGGTTGGGGAAGCATAAAATATGTGGCTGAGAAGGAGTGAAAATTAAGTGGACAGAATGTCTTTTAATGCACTAACAGCAGGCAGGCAGCTGGGAGTTAGTGTGTGGTGAAGGCCCTGTTTGCCGTGAATAGCCAGACAATATTTCTTGCCACTGTAACTGAGATATATTGGGGGAATTTTTGCATTAAGTAAGGGCACTGGCAAGTTCATTTCTTCTGGCATTCTAGGAATAGCATACTAAAGAGAAGGCGTGTAAATAGAGGGGTAACAACTAGTTATTGAAAGATGCACTTATCAGTTTATGACTAATGTTTTTTGTAGATTAGGAGTTTGTTTGCATCACTGTTGTCCACAGGAATCCAACTTTAAATCTCCCTGTTATAAACAGCAGTCCTCACACCATGAACCCATCCTATCAACCATCAGACATTATACAGATACTGCTTTGACAATGATTCACATTCTCTTTCTGGGTAGAAATGAAAGTTTTGTAAAATTTAAGTAGAGATGTTAGACTGTAGAAAGACAGGTCTCTGTAGTTCTAGCCAGTGTTCAAGCTGATAAAAATACTTAAAAAACGAATTAATGGGAATGCGTAAAAACCTTTAAAATATGAAAATTTCCAATTACTGTAAAATGGGACATGGTCTAATCCTATTTAGTTATTAGTTTTCTTTCATTTTACAGTTAATTTTTTTTTCCTATCTTTATTGGAGTATAAGGGCATTACAATGTTGTGTTAGTTTCTACTGTACAACAAAGTGAATCAGCTATATGTGTACATATATCCCCATATCCCCGCCCTCTTGAGCCTCCCTCCCACCCTCCCTATCCCATCCCTCTAGGTCATCACAAAGCACCGAGCTGATCTCTCTGTGCTATGCAGCATCTTCCCACTAGCCATCCTTTTTTTTTTTTTTTTTTGCCGTACGCGGGCCTCTCACTGTTGTGGCCTCTCCTGTTGCGGAGCACAGACTCCGGATGCGCAGACTCAGCGGCCATGGCTCACGGGCCCAGCCGCTCCATGGCATGTGGGATCTCCCCCTACTGGGGCACGAACCCGTGTCCCCTGCATCGGCAGGCGGACTTTCAACCACTGTACCAGCAGGAAAGTCCTAGCCATCCATTTTATATTTGGTAGTGCATATATGTCAGTGCTACTCTCTCACTTCATCCCAGCTTCCCCTTCTCCTCCTTTCCCTCAAATCTGTTCTCTGCATCTGCGTCTTTATTCTTGCCCTGCCACTAGGTTCATCAGTATCACTTTTTAAAATTCCATATATATGTGTTAGCATATGGTATTTGTTTTTCTCTTTCTAACTTACTTCAATCTGCATGACAGATTCTAGGTCCATCCACCTCACTACAAATAACTCAATTTCGTTTCTTTTTATGGCTGAGTAATATTCCATTGTATATATGTGCCACATCTTCTTTATCCTTTCATCTATTGATGGACATTTAGGTTGATTCCATGTCTTGGCTATTGTAAATAGTGCTGCAGTGAACATTATGGTACCTGACTCTTTTTGAATTATGGTTTTCTCAGGGTACATGCCCAGTAGTGGGATTGCTGTGTCATATGGTAGTTCTATTTTTAGTTTTTTAAGGAACCTTCATACTGTTCTGCATAGTGGCTGTATCAATTTACATTCCCACTAACAGTGCAGGAGGGTTCCCTTTTCTCCACACCCTCTCCAGCATTTATTGTTTGTAGACTTTTTGATGATGGCCATTCTGACCAGTGTGAGGTGATATCTCATTGTGGTTTTGATTTGCATTTCTCTAATGATTAGTGATGTTGAGCATCTTTTCATGTATTTGTTGGCCATCTGTGTATCTTCTTTGGAGAAATGTCTATTTAGGTTTTCCGCCCATTTTTGGATTGGGTTTTTTGTTTTTTTGATATTGAGCTGCATGAGCTGCTTGTATATTTTGGAGATTAATCCTTTGTCAGTTGCTTTGTTTGCAAATATTTTCTCCCATCCTGAGGGTTGTCTTTTCATCTTGTTTATGGTTTCCTTTGCTGTGCAAAAGCTTTTAAGTTTCATTAGGTCCCATTTGTTTATTTGTTTTTATTTCTCTTATTCTAGGAGGTGGGTCAAAAAAGATCTTGCTGTGATTTATGTCATAGAGTGTTCTGCCTATGTTTTCCTCTAAGAGTTTTATAGTGTCTGGCCTTACAGTTAGGTATTTAATCCATTTTGAGTTTATTTTTGTGTATGGTGTTAGGGTGTATTTTAATTTCATTCTTCTACATGTAGCTCTCTGGTTTTCCCAGCACCACTTATTGAAGAGGCTATCTTTTCTCCATTGTATGTTCTTGCCTCCTTTATCAAAAATAAGGTGACCATATGTGCGTGGGTTTGTCTGTGGGCTTTCTATCCTGTTCCATTGATATATCTTTCTGTGTTTGTGCCAGTACCATACTGTCTTAGCTTTGTAGCTTTGTAGTATAGTCTGAAGTTAAGGAGCCTGATTGCTCCAGCTCCGTTTTTATTTCTCAATATTGCTTTGGCTATTTGGGGTCTTTTGTGTTTCCATACAAATTGTGAAATTTTTTGTTCTAGTTCTGTGAAAAATGCCATTGGTATTTTGATAGGGATTGCATTGAATCTGTAGATTGCTTTGGGTAGTAGAGTCATTTTCACAATGTTGGTTCTTCCAATCCAAGAACATGATATATCTCTCCATCTGTTTGTATCATCATTAATTCCTTTCATCAGTGTCTTATAGTTTTCTGCATACAGGTCTTTTGTTTCCTTAGGTAGGTTTATTCCTAGGTATTTTATTCTTTTTGTTGCAATGGTGAATGGGATTGTTTGCTTAATTTCTCTTTCAGATTTTTCATCATTAGTATATAGGGATGCAAGAGATTTCTGTGCATTAACTTTGTATCCGGCTACTTTACCAAATTCATTAATTAGCTCTAGTAGTTTTCTGGTGGCATCTTTAGGAATCTCTGTGTATAGTATCATGTCATCTGCAAACAGTGACTGCTTTACTTCTTCTTTTCCGATTTGGATTCCTTTTATTTCTTTTTCTTCTCTGATTGCTGTGGCTAAAATTTCCAAAACTATGTTGAGTTATAGTGGTGAGAGTGGGCAACATTGTTTTGTTCCTGACCTTAAGGGAAATGGTTTCAGTTTTTCACCATGGAGGACGATGTTGGCTGTGGGTTTGTCATATATAGCCTTTATTGTGTGGAGGTGAGTTCCCTCTATGCCTACTTTCTGGAGGGTTTTTATCATAAATGGGTGTTGAATTTTGTCAGAAGCTTTTTCTGCATTTATTGAGTTGATCATATGGTTTTTCTCCTTCAGTTGGCTAGTATGGTTTATCACATTGATTGATTTGCATATATTGAAGAATCCTTGCATTCCTGGGTTAAACCCCACTTGATCATGGTGTATGATCCTTTTAATGTACTGTTGGATTCTGTTTGCTATTATTTTGTTGAGGATTTTTGCATCTATGTTCATCAGTGATATTGGCTTGTAGTTTTCTTTCTTTGTGACATCTTTGTCTGGTTTTGGTATCAGGGCGATCGTGGCCTTGTAGAATGAGTTTGGGTGTGGTCCTCCCTCTGCAATTTTTTGGAAGAGTTTGAGACGGATAGATGTTAGCTCTTCTCTAAATGTTTGGTAGAATTCGCCTGTGAAGCCATCTGGTCCTGGACTTTGGTTTGTTGGAAGATTTTTAATTACAGTTTCAACTTCATTACCTGTGATTGGTCTGTTTATGTTTTCTAATTCTTCCTGGTTCAATCTTAGAAGGTTGTACTTTTCCAAGAATTTTTCCATTTCTTCCAGATTGTCCATTTTATTGGCATATATTGCTTGTAGTAGTCTCTTGTGATCTTTTGTATTTCTGTGGTGTTAGTTGTAATCTCTCCTTTTTCATTTCTACTTTTATTGATTTGAGTCCTCTCCCTTTTTTTCTTGATGAGTCTGGCTAAAGGTGTATCAATTTTTTTTATCTTCTCAAAGAACCAGCTTTTAGTTTTATTGATCTTTGCTGTTGTTTTCTTTGTTTCTATTTCATTTATTTCTGCCCTGATCTTTATGATTTATTTCCTTCTACTAACTTTGGGTTTTCGTTGTTCTCCTTTTTCTAGTTGCTTTAGGTGTAATGTTAGATTGTTTATTTGAGATTTTTCTTGTTTCTTGAGGTGAGCTTGAATTGCTATGAACTTACGTCTTCGAACTGCTTTTGCTGCGTCCCATAGGTTTTGGATCATTGTGTTTTCATTGTCATTTGTTTCTAGGTGTTTTTTGATTTCCTCTTTGATTTCTTCAGTGATCTCTTGATTGTTTAGTAGTGCACTGTTTAGCCTCCGTGTATTTGTGATTTTTACTGTTTTTTTCCTGTAATTGATTTCTAATCTCATAACGTGGTTGGAAAAGATGCTTGATATGATTTCAGTTTTCTTAAATTTTCCAAGGCTTGATTTGTGACCCAAGATGTGATCTATTCTGGAGAACGTTCCATGTGCACTTGAGAAGAAAGTGTATTCTTCTGCTTTTAGGTGGGATGTCCTAAAAATATCAGTTAAGTCTATCTGGTCTATTGTGTCATTTATGGCTTGTGTTTCCTTATTTATTTTCTGTCTGGATGATTTGTCTCTTGGTATAAGTGGGGTGTTAAAGTCACCCACTATTATTGTGTTACTTTTGATTTCTCCTTTTATGGCTGTTAGCATTTGCCTTATGTATTGAGGTGTTCCTATGCTGGGTACATAAATATTTACAATTGTTATGTTTTCTTCTTGGATTGATCCCTTGATCATTATGTAGTGTCCTTCCTTATCTTTTATAACTGTCTTTATTTTAAAGTCTATTTTGTGTGTTATGAGTATTGCTACTCCAGCTTTCTTATGATTTCCATTTGCATGGAATATCTTTTTCCATCCCCTCACTTTCAGTCTGTATGTGCCGCTAGGTCTGAAGTGGGTTTCTTGTAGACAGCATATATAAGGGTCTTGTTTTTGTATCCATTCAGCGAGCCTGTGTCTTTTGTTTGGAGCATTCAATCCATTTACATTCTTGGTGATTATTGATACGTATGTTCCTATTACCATTTTCTTAGTTGATTTGAGTTTGTTTTTGCAGGTCTTTTTCTTCTCTTGTGTTTCCCACTTAGAGAAGTTCCCTTAGCATTTGTTGTAAAGCTGGTTTGGTGGTGCTGAATTCTCATAGCTTTTGCTTGTCTATAAAGCTTTTGATTTCTCCATCGAATCTGAATGAGATCCCTGCTGAGTAGAGTAATTTTGGTTGTAGGTTTTTCCCTTTCATCACTTTAAATATGTCCTGCCACTCCCTTCTGGCTGGCAGAGTTTCTGCTGAAAGATCAGCTGTTAACTTTATGGGGATTCCCTTGTATGTTATTTGTTGCTTTTCCCTTGCTGCTTTTAATATTTTTTCTTTGTATTTACTTTTTGATAGTTTGATTAATATGTGTCTCGGTGTGTTTCTCTTTGGTTTTATCCTGTATGGGACTCTCTGCCCTTCCTGGAATTGATTGACTATTTCCTTTTCCATGTTAGGGAAGTTTTCGACTATAATCTCTTTAAATATTTTCTCAGACTCTTTCTTTTTCTCTTCTTCTTCTGGAACCCCTATAATTAGAATGTTGGTGAGCTTAAAGTTATCCGAGAGGTCTCTGAGACTGTCCTCAATTCTTTTCATTCTTTTTTCTTTATTCTGGTCTGTGCCAGTTATTTCCACTATTTTATCTTCCAGGTCACTTATCTGTTCTTCTGCCCCAGTTATTCTGCTATTGATTCCTTCTAGAGTATTTTTAATTTCCGTTATTGTGTTGTTCATCACTGTTTGTTTACTCTTTAGTTCTTCTAGATCCTTGTTCAGTGTTTCTTGTATTTTCTCCATTCTGTTTCTGAGATTTTGAATCATCTTTACTATCATTACTCTGAATTCTTTTTCAGGTAGGTTGCCTATTTTGTGTTCATTTACTTGGTCTTTTAGGTTTTTACTTTGCTCCCTCGTCTGTAACATATTTTTGTATCATTTCATTTTTTTTGATGGGTGGTTCTGTATTCCTGCCTTACTGGTTGTTTGGCCTGAGGCATCCAGCAGGCAGTTGGATACAGCTGGGTCTTGGTGCCGAGATGAGTACCTCTGGGAGGGCTCACTCTGATTAATATTCCCTGGGGTCTGAGGTTCTCTGTTAGTCCAGCGGTTTGGACTTGGAGCTCCCACCACAGGAGCTCAGGCCCGACCTCCAGCCTGGGAACCAAGATGCTGCAAGCCACGTGGTGAGGCAAAAAGGAAAAAAAAAAAGGAAAAAGAAGCAGGACAATAACAAAGAGTAAAAAACAAAATAAAATTAGAAAGCTAAAAAATATATTAGGAAAAATAAAAATATAATTGAAACAAGTGCAGTAAGGTAAAACAAAACCACAGCAGAGAAAAGAAAAAAAAAGGAGAACAAGCCAAAAGGAGCAGAACAGAGGGGCTTCCCTGGTGGCGCAGTGGTTGAGAGTCCGCCTGCCAATGCAGGAGACACAGACTGGGTTTGTGCCCCGGTCCAGGAAGATCCCACATGCCGTGGAGTGGCTGGGCCCATGAGCCATGGCCGCTGAGGCTGCGCATCCGGAACCTGTGCTCTGCAACGGGAGAGGCCACAACAGTGAGAGGCCCGTGTACTACAAAAAAAAAAAAAAAAAAAGGAGCAGAACAGTAACAAAGTATAAAGAATAAAATCAGAAAAATAAAAGATTTATTAGAAAAAATAAAAATATAAATGAATAAACAACAATGAATCAATAACAAGGTAAAATAGAACCCCAATCTAAAAGAGGAAAAAAGAAAAAACAAAAAACCTTGGCTATGGGGGTAGAGTTTAGGCAGAGGTGGAACTTAGGGGTGGGGTTTAGGGTGGGGTTTAGGTTGGGGCGGGACCTAGGTAGGGGTGGGGGGTGGGGTGGGGGGGTGAGCCTAGGCTCAGGACCCATGCAGCCGGAAAAGGCCTTGGGGGCAGGGCCTAGGCGGGTGATGTTCAAGTTTAGGGCAGGGCCTCTGCTTAGAACTGGCCCAGAAGCAGAAAGGCAGCATGTCCAAAGGGCTGTCTCCCGAGTGTGGAGTTCTGTGGAGTTCTGGAGTTTGGAGATAAGGTCCTGGGTGAGGGTGTGTGGGTGGGGTTTAGGCCCAGTGCGTTTGGAGGGGGTCTCAGAGTGGGTCTCCGAGTGTAGAGGTGGGGCCCTGGGTGGGGATGTAGAGGCGGGGCCTGGGCACTTGGGCAGCAGGAGGGAGGCTCGAAGGGCAGAAGATTAGGCCCGAGAGCCCAATGGGCTCCCTGGTTCCTAAGTGGGCAGGGAAAGCGCTGGCCACGTTCCCTTCTGCTCCTTTGTGTCCCCCCATGTCTCCCCCATGGTCTCCCCTGTTGCTGCTGGACCCCTAACTGTGGGTGGGTCCTGCTGGGTGTAGGAAGTCCTCCCCTCCCTCAGCCACCCCTCAGGGGTGCCAGTCTCATAGGTCTGGCCCTTACTTTTGCTCCCCCTTCCCTCCCTCCCACTCCCTCAGGATCCACCCGGCTGGAGGGGGCCTTGGTGGGCAGAGGATCAGGCCTGGCATCTCAGCAGGCTCCTGGGGGCCCAAGTGGGCAGGGGAAACCTGGCCACTCTCCCTTTTGATCCTCTGCCCTCCCAATGGTCCCCCAATTTACCCCTTTAGGCATGGGATCCCTTCCCCTCCCTCAGCCGCCCCTCAGGGGTGCCAGTCCCGTCAAGCCTCCACTTCTCTTCCCCCCTCACTCCTCCCCATGCCCCACATCCTACCGGGTTGCTGGGGGTACCTCCCATCCCCTTAGGTGTCCATGGTCCCTCACAGGTGCCTGGTGGGTGCCCTAGTTGTGTGGAGACACAAATTCCACATCCTCCTAGTCTGCCGTCTTGACTCCTCTCACAGTTAACATTTTTTAAGTGTTGAACTAAAGCATAAACATAAATGTTGCCAGACCCAAGACTGGAAAATCGTAGTATCTTTAGACATAGGGAGTGAAGTCACAGCTGGAACCAACTTCTTTTTGTGTTTTTCTATAAAAAAGGTTAGAAGATTTCAAAAATGTATCCCCAAAGTGGGAGACTATGAGCTCTAGGGGCACACATGTTATGCTAAATTGGCATTGCTAATTATGAGCAAATTGGCAAAGAACTTATTTTAATCAATTAATTCTTACAATTAAGTTCTTTATTTGTAGGTAGAGGTCTGTGCAGTAAACAGGAGTAACAAGACATGACTGCAAGGGCAACCTACATGTAACTATAGTATACAGACTTTTTTTTTTGTTTGAACAGAGAGGTGTGGCATATCTTAAATTAATTCCCCTTGCTTGGTGACAGTACTCTCAGGGTAGGTACTTAAGCTGTTCAGGTGATCAGATAATTTATGGAGAGGATGCTAAACAAGCCTTGCAGGCAGGGCTAGAAAACGGTGCTTCATATGATTTCCAGCAGATTGGGCCATGTGAAATGTGTGATTTATTGTTGCCTATGACTCCTACTAACACTGCAGTGAGTTCTTAGCCTGTCTTACCCCTTCGGTCTCCCCACTCTGCTGCAGGGCTGGGTTGAAGCTGTTTACAGTCTGGGAGTGATGGGGTAGAAGGGAACCACTCTACTGGTGATAAAGTAGGATGATTTGCTTCTTTAGATCAGGAAATGTGGAAGCACATTTGTCCTATAAAGTTGGAGGACTAAGGAAGGCACATTCTTTACCATTAAAAGTAGGAAAATGTAAACTCTGATTTTGTTTTAAGAGTTAAGGAAAAGGGAGAGAGAATCATTTGATATGAATGTGAAAGTTTGGGACAAGCAGGAGCACAGGAGTACAATAACTGGCCTGTAGAGGGTGTGGTCAAAGTCAGTATGACATTTCTGAGGAATTATTTCCTGAATTTTGTGCACGTTTCCAGTTCTGTTGAAATCCGAGATCTATCAACAAAGTTGTAAATAAAGTCTGTCTTAGTACTGCATTGGTGGTTTTTCACATCCATAAATTTTTCTTTCCAGGTTTATGTGGTATTTTGAGTGGTTGAATTAAGTTCAATGTCTAAACTTTTACGATATAACTTGATACATAAAAGTAAAAGGGGTTCTGTATATTTCAATATTATATTTTCTCAAATTATTTTATTTTTAAAATAGTGAGAATAAAGGAATATTATGTATTAACATGGCAAAGAATGTTTTAATAAAGGTTAAACTAATATCTCAGCTGAACATTAATAACTTACATAGGTTAGTTACCTAATGGGAACACCATTTCAAGATGCCAAACTTAGTAATATTGAGATGTACAATTAGTGTGAGAAAAACGTATCCATTTAAATGGAAAAAATTAGTGGCCTATTAGCAAATGCATGAACAGCAAGTTACAGTTTTAGCAGGTAGAGTGAGCTAATGTGAACTAAGTCATTTTCAAAGCAAGTTTTAATATTTCCCTTTTTATATTCCAGAAATAAGAAGACACGTACTGAGTATACTTAAAAAGACCTCGTAAATTCATCTTTTCAGAGCAAACAACTCTGTTCTTTATACTGGTGGATGCCCTCTGAGAACAGTATATTTACCTTTTTAGATAGTTAGTTTCTCTTCCTAAAAGGGAATCTGGAGTAAATTACACTTTGTACAAGTTACCTCTTTTGAGACTAGTTGCTATTTTGTTCATATATCACCTTGTTCACCCTCCTTCTGCTCTTTGTGACACCAATCAGCCTTTTTCTAAGGAGCTACCAAATTAATTTCTTTTATGTAATGAAAGCAGTGGGTTCTCATTTTAAGTTTGTCTGCATCAGTGGAACAATAGCCACAAGTCAGAGATGTTCTCTATAATTCTCACTGCCATTTAGCCTAGGAGCTTCTTCAGCTCTTAAACTGAATTCCCCGTATAGCCTGTCTGTCAGATGTTGTGTATGGAACACAGGATTAGGAGGTGTCCTACCATCCTACCTCCATTTCAGATCTAAACCTCAATGCCATCTTAAAAGATACAGCCAAATTTGAGTCGCAGAGCATTTATTACTTTCAAAGTAGTTAAAAAAAAATCTTTTTTTTTTTTTTTGTGGTACGCAGGCCTCTCACTGCTGTGGCCTCTCCCGTTGCGGAGCCCAGTCTCCGGACGCGCAGGCTCAGCGGCCATGGCTCATGGGCCCAGCTGCTCCGCAGCATGTGGGATCTTTCCGGACCGGGGCATGAACCCGTGTCCCCTGCATCCGCAGGCAGACTCTCAACCACTGCGCCACCAGGGAAGCCCCCCCCCCCCAAATCTTTGAAAATAGCAGCCACCAATTTTCCTGACTAATGACTCACCTTTTAAGCCAACTTTAATAAATTCACATTTAAATTAAACAGACCTGATGACCAAAAGGAAAACTTTATTATTTTAAGAAGTTAGCTTCTATTATTATAGTTAGCATCTCACCCCAAGGTGACAATTTCAGAGCATGGAAATAGTTCACTTGTAATGAATTCCAAAATCAATTACCAATGTCTTATTAATTTGTTATAAATGGCTCAATTTGCTAAATAAATTCAGGAAACGGCTTCTCAGTACTGACTACCTAATCTTACTTTTGATTTTTTTAATTCTCTTGTATTCATTTAGACTGTAATGAAAAGACTGCAGTTGGGAACTGGTTATTAAGATCATTAAACAATCTAGGGATATAAGTGAGCATAGTCCATACCACGCGCTCTTGTGGCCTTCCAGAGCAGGGTAGCCACTGTATTTGGATAACTTATTATCCCAACTTTTTATGCCTGGTTTTTCTGTCTATGGCCGTTACCTCATAACCTCATTTCCCTCCCTTGTCCATTCCAACCCTATGGCCATGCTTTGCTAGGCAGCAGCAGCCGGATTTGACTTCATTCACATTGATTCTAACTTGTGTTCTGTTCCCTTCTTTTGGGGCCTTTTCTCCATTAGGACATATAGACAGTCAAATTTACCTTTACTCTTTGATCATGCAGAAATTTTGCTAAAATTTGGTAGTTTCAATCATCTTGGCTTTTTAATTAAAAATAAATATTTTATTTGTTAGACCTGGTTTTTTCCTTACTACAGACCTTTTTGGTGTCTCTTGAGTCATGCCACATAGTTACATTCTGCTGTGACTATGCATGTCTTAGCTTGAAGTACCAAACCATCAGGGTATGTGCTGGTGAACTCCTGAGCCTGGGGTTGCTAAGGTGGTGAATCTGTACTTAAGCACAGAGCCATCCTCTGGGGACACATTTTACAACATTATGCTCTATTTAGGCAATTTTAGGCTGGACTTTACAGATTTGGGACATGCCCTGGAGAACCAGGAGGTCCATAAGAACTCGTATGTGTTCCAGGGCTCAGTCATCTTATTCATTGGAATGATAGACTAGTGTGCTTCCACTGACTAATGTGTTTTCACAGTTCAAAATGCTTCACAGTATTTCCAGGTTTTATGAAGTTTAATGAGAGACAAAATGTGCTGATGGAATCTAGCTTCTTAATGCAGTAATATTTTCCTTCCAGTCTTCAGATATATTTAGATTTACTAAAAACTCATTAATGTTGGCAGGTCATTAGAAGTTAACATTTCCCATTGCAGTGATCTTCAGTTTAGATTGTAATAGTGTTTGTTTCCATTAATGATCCAGTTAATTATCACAATATATGTGGTTGAGGTGTGGGAATTAGGAGCTCTAGCTGATCGTATTTTCTTCTCCTGAGGAGTAAGCAGTAATGTCCCAGCCCCTTCACACATTTCAGGCAGATCATACATATGGTTATAAAGCCAAATTGCTTTTTTCCAACTTAAAATTTATAGTTATTCTATACTGAAGATTGGACTGACAGTATGGATTTGGACATTCTAAAGACACCAGATCAGATAAATTCTCTAAGGGAGAAGGTAAAAGAGATCTTGGAAGAAATCCCTAGAGTCTTTGCCATTTGTCCATGATGATTTCATTTAAAAGGTTTTTTTTTTTTAAGTATGAGGAATAAAATATATCTCCATAGTTGTGTTTCCATTTTTCTCTCAGCATGTTACTTCCCAAAAGTAATTTCTTAAAAACTCCTTAAGAAAATAACATAAAACTATCATAGAATCGTAGAATATTAGAACCAGAAAATATCTGATTTACAATATTTGATCACAGCTATTCCATATAGCTTGAGATAGGATGTTGGGTATTTTTCAGTGGTTCTTGCATTTGTATTTCCCGGGATCAGGCTGCCTAAGGCACTGGGAATAACCTTATACCCTGTCAATTAGCATCAGTGCCTAGAACATAAAAGGTACTTACAAAATGTTTGCAGAATGGATGAATGAGAGAATGAATGGAAGGTAGGAAATGTATACCAGATAGACTGAAGTGCTACTCTCTGCTCAGCATTATTATTACTTAATGATATGAAAACAAAGGGAGCATAATTACCTTTCAGTTTGTGAATGTACTAGGCTCCTAGTTCTATTTTTAGTTTTTTGAGAAACCACCATACTGTTCTCTATAGTGGCTGCACCAGTTTACATTCCCACCAACAGTGTGTGAGGATTCCTTTTTCTCCACACCCTCACCAACATTTGTTTTTTGTGTTCTTTTTGATGATAGCCATTCTGACAGGTGTGAGGTGATATCTCATTGTGGTTTTAATTTTAATTTCTCTGATGATTAATGCTTGACCAACAGAAGGCACACACTTGATATATTTTCAAGATAATAAGTTTGAAAGGCTTTTGAAGAGTTAGGAATTCCTAACCCTTCAAATCTATTTATTATTTTAATGTTAGACCGGAGTCTTAGGTGTATGTATTTCTTGTCACAGCGTTTAGTGAAGGTTCCCCTAATCTCCTCTAAGCATTAACAGAGAGACTCAAGTCAGAAAGAAGTGAGGAATGAAGTTAAGAAAATAAGAGAAGAGTTTGGCCTTGAGGGTTGGTAGACAGAAGGGATAGCAAGAGTGAGAACATGGGGACAGTTAAATATGCAGCCTGATTTTCCCTCTCATGGCTTTAGCCTGGGTTGAAAGAGTTTGGGCAGTTGATGGGATATCAATGGCATGCGGCTCTTCCTTGCTCCCTTAATTGAGACTCATGGAGGAGACTGAGCAGAGAGATCCTGATCAGTGTAGAGAAAGGAGTAGGTTGGACACTAACGTGAGAGACAGTGAGGGTGAGTGACCCCAAAACGGGTTGAGAAAAGACCTCTAGGCCAGGGGACTGTATGGAGGCAGTAGGGAGAACCACGAGTCTGAAGCCAATAAGAATTGTGGGAAAGCTGAGTTGGCAAGAGGAAGAAGCCAATTTCTTCTGGGAACAAAGTCCAAGCCAAAGGAATAGACCATAAATTTGCTGGCTGTAAATTGTAGCAACAGTGTCCAGGGCAGCAAACCATAACTTGGAGAACAGGGGACCTCAGTTCAGACACCAGCATTACCAGTGCCAGGATTGGCTGGGGGCCACTTCATCCCAACACCAGGAGAATGTAATACCTAAAATGGTTGTGACTGCACTGGGTGTTGGGCAAGAAGAGGCTCTTGTGATACAGAGTTTTTATCCAAATGGGAGAGTGAGCATTACTTGAAGGGACTGTTAGATGACCAGATTGGATGGGGGATCTCTCTATGTCTGGATCTCTATTATGTTTTTATCTAAACCCACTAGGTATTATGTGGAGAAAAAAGAAACAGGACAGATTAGTTTTAGACTAAATAAGGAACTTAAGATTTGGCTGCACATCTGAGTTTTAATGTCTGTTACATTTTATGAACGTGTTTTCCTTGCTTGGCTTCAAGAGGAAAATATTGGCCTAGAAACTCTCCAAGGTCCCCTATAGCTTTAAATATTAAGGTTTCAGCCCATTTGCAT
Organism: Lagenorhynchus albirostris; assembly: GCF_949774975.1. Taxonomy (NCBI): domain Eukaryota; kingdom Metazoa; phylum Chordata; class Mammalia; order Artiodactyla; family Delphinidae; genus Lagenorhynchus; species Lagenorhynchus albirostris. The sequence continues at coordinate 44,862,920 of NC_083100.1, forward strand.
TATTTATCAAACTCCCGCAGCAGCTTCCTTAGAGGTTTCCCTCTCAATGATCTTTCCTTCAATACTCTGTCTCCTGGATTGGAACAAGAACACTCTCCTAAATGCCTCTTTATTCATGCGATTTCCCTGCTCTGAAGCACACTGTCTTGGAACAGATTAAAACTCCTTTTAGGGATCTTAACATTGACTGTTGCCTGTTTTGTTTGAGGCCCTTTGCAGGGACAAATGTATTTACCATATGTTGAAAACACTGGATTCTCCTGGTCTTGGTTTTCTTTTCTAAAAGGCAGCTCTGTCCTCCTTAAAGTTTTTGAGGTTCATGCTCAGAACTTCTTTTTCACACTGATGCAGCAGCTTTTGATTAGGCCCTCATTATAGTTTCCATTTCCTGGAAACAATACCTCAGTGATGTTAGACACACATTTTTATTTGCTGCAAAAATACTGTAGGGGGTGATGTATGTAGTTCATTTTTCTGTAATTTTTCTTTAAATTCCTACACACCTGTAATTTGCAGGAACATGGATGCAAATAGATATTATCATACTAAGTGAAGTTAGTCAGAAAGAGAAACCCTTGATTTTTATAATTTATTCTCCCTTTAAATATGTTCTATGCAGTTCTGCCCTTGGGAGGAAACTCAGGCAGGCCCTATAACATTTCTGGAAACTGTCCTCTGGTTATTTCAAGTCAAAGATCAGAGTTGTAGTTTAGTTGTTAAAATACCCAGTCTCTTGTACTTGTTAAAATTTCAATCTTGTTTTGTATTTGTGGCTCTCCTCTCCTAACATCAGCAGTACGCAGGCAGGTAGCTGGGGAGAAGATGGGGGTTATGGCCTGCTCCTTGCTTTTTCCTTTTTCTACTCCTTCTTCCTATCTCATCAACCACATTTTCTTTTTTTTTTTTGCGGTATGCGGGCCTCTCACTGTTGTGGCCTCTCCCGTTGCAGAGCACAGGCTCTGGACGCGCAGGCTCAGCGGCCATGGCTCACGGGCCCAGCCGCTCCGCGGCATGTGGGATCTTCCCGGACCGGGGCACGAACCCTTGTCCCCTGCATCGGCAGGAGGACTCTCAACCACTGCGCCACCAGGGAAGCCCTCTTTTTTTTTTAATTCTATTTTTTTATTGAAGTATAGTTGACTTACAGTGCTGTGCCAATCCCTGCTGTGCAGCAAAGTGACTCAGTTTTACACATGTAGACATTCTTTTTTTTAATATTCTTTTCCATTATGGTTTATCACAGGATATTGAATACAGTTCCCTGTGCAGTACAGTAGGACCTTGTTGTTTATCCATTCTGTATGTAATAGTTTACATCTGCTAATCCCACACTCCCAGTCCTTCCCTCCCCTACCCCCCTCCCCCTCAGTAACCACAAGTCTGTTCTCTATGTCTGTGAGTCTGTGTCTGTTTCATAGATAAGTTCATTTGTGTCATATTTTAGATTCCACATATAAATGATATATGGTATTTGTCTTTCTCTTTCTGACTTACTTCACTTAGTATGATAATCTCTATTTGCATCCATGTTGCTGCAAATGGCATTATTTCATTCTTTTTTTTAAAATGTTGAGCCTTCTTTTAATTTATTTTTATTTTTGGCTGTGTTGGGTCTTCGTTTCTGTGCAAGGGCTTTCTCTAGTTGTGGCAAGCAGGGGCCACTCTTCATCGCGGTGCGCAGGCCTCTCACTGTCATGGCCTCTCCTGTTGCAGAGCACAGGCTCCAAACGCGCAGGCTCAGTAGTTGTGGCTCACGGGCCCAGTTGCTCCGCGGCATGTGGGATCTTCCCAGACCAGGGCTCGAACCCATGTCCCTTGCATTAGCAGGCAGATTCTCAACCACTGCGCCACCAGGGAAGCCCTATTTCATTCTTTCTTTTATGACTGAGTAGTATTCCATTGTATGTATACCACATCTTTATCCATTCTTCCATCGATGGACATTTAGGTTGTTTCCATGACTTGGCTATTGAGAATAGCTGCTATGAACAGAGGAGTGCATATCTTTTTGAATTATAGTTTTGTCTGGGTATATGCCCAGGAGTGGAATTGCTGGGTTATATGGTAGTTCTATTTTTAGTTTTCTGAGGAACCTCCACACTGTTTTCCATAATGGCTGTACCAACTTACATTCCCACCAACAGAGTAGGAGGGTTCCCTTTTCTCCACACCCTCTCCTGCATTTGTTGTTTGTAGACTTTTTAATGATGGCCATTCTGACTGGAGTGAGGTGGTAACTCATTGTAGTTTTGATTTGCATTTCTCTAATAATTGGTGATGTTGAACATCTTTTCATGTTTCTACTGGCCACCTGTATGTCTTTTTTGGAAAAATATCTATTAAGGTCTTCTGCCTATTTTTCAGTTGGGTTTTTTTTGTTGTTGTTGTTGAGTTGTATGAGCTGTTTTGTATATTTTGGAGATTGAGCCCTTGTCTGTCACATAATGTGCAAATATTTTCTCCCATTCCATAGGTTGTCTTTTCTTTTTTTTTTTTTTTATGGTTTCCTTTGCTGTGCAAAAGCTTGTAAGTTTGATTAGGCCCCATTTGTTTATTTTTGTTTTTATTTCTGTTGCCTTGTGGTACTGACCTAAGAAAACATTGGTACGATTTATGTCAGAGAATGTTTTGCCTATGCTCTCTTCTAGTAGTTTTATGGTGTCGTTTTTTTATGTTTAAGTCTGTAAGCCATTTTGAGTTTATTTTTGTGTGTGGTGTGAGGGTGTGTTCTAACTTTATTGATTTACATGCAGCTGTCCAACTTTCCCAGCACCACTTGCCGAAGAGACTGTCTTTTTCCCATTTTATATTCTTGCCTCCTTTGTTGAAGATTAATTGACCATAGGTGTGTGGCCAACCACATTTTCTGACCCTTCCAGCATGGGAATATTGGAAGGGAGAAGATGCATGGAGAACAGGAACATTCTTGTTAGTCTGCTCCTGGTGTGATAACCCAGAATTGCTGGTCTCTGGATTTGGTAGATATTTGAAGAAGCCTCTTATTCACAGGGATTTTCTTTTCTTTTTGGTTTTTCTGTGTTTCCCACATTACTAGGGATCTCTCACTTGCAGTTCTGTTAATGATGGAAAGTGCATTGTAATTCCATCTGGTAGTTTACTACTTCATTAGCCCCTTAGACATCCTGAACAAACTCTGACTTTTGTCTAATGAAGTCAACTTGCTCCTTTTGGTGGCCCAATTTGGACAGTACCTAAGAGACCTTATGCGCATGCTTTCTCTCTTGTGTTGTGTGCTCGTGCATGCTTTGTCCCAAGAGACTTGGGGATTTTGGGCTGCCCAAAGTAGCTCATCTTCTTTCTCTTCTGTTTACGTAGCTAAATAAACATGCTTTGTCCCAAGAGACTTGGGGATTTTGGGCTTCTGTTTACGTAGCTAAATAAACATGCTTTGTCCCAAGAGACTTGGGGATTTTGGGCTGCCCAACGTAGCTCATCTTCTTTCTCTTCTGTTTACGTAGCTAAATAAACATCTTTTTATCCTTCAGATTCTCCAGGTGGGAGCAGTGTAGCAGGCCATCTTGTCCCTCAAACTACAAGAGACAAATAATAATTGATCTTCCCAATTATTTTGAACTGGAGGTAGAGGGGGAACTATTCCCACTCTTTCACACTGTGGATTAATAGGACTCAGCGAACACCAATAATTCTTTCAATAATTCCTCCTTATTTTTTTATTCTAGACTTTTTTGTACTTTCTATTTGGGCAAAAGGTTTAAGGATGGTTTTCTTTCATCTTTCTTTTTGCAAATCCGAATGGTGGTCTGTCACCTCACTTAGGGATATGATTTTTATTATCTTTGGGCCATTTTAACTCTTTCTTTCTTGTTTGCTTTCTTGTTTCATTTCCTTTTCTCTCTCTCTCTCTTTCTCCCCCCTTCTTTCCTTCCTATCTATCTATCTATCCAACTCTATCTATCCTTATTCTGTTTGTGCCACCATTTCCTCATTTTTAAAATGGGGATAATACTACTATGTACTTCATAAATATACTGTTAAGACAATGTGTTAATAAAAGGAGAATCTTAGAACAATTTTTAGCACATAGTGTTATATAAGAGTTTGCTATTTTATTATTAACAACATTATTATCGCATATAGTTTATGTATATCTAGACATCATTGAACCACATCAACAGGTGCAACCCTTGATGTGCCCCAGGGATGGTGCTAGTGCTAGAGCTGTAACATTTAGTTAAATATGGTTTCTTCCTTTTAGTGGTTCAATGTATGCCTAATATTTTCTTACTAAGTATTCATTTATTTATTAGAAAAATAATTGAGCATATATTTCCAGTGTACTGGTAATCAATACAATACAGTTCCTACTCTCATGTAAAGTTTAATTCATTCTCCATAGAATACAACATTCTCCATATATTGGCAGCTCAAAATGGTCTCTGGTGTGTGTGTGTGTATGAGTGTATATAATATGTTTTCATATATATATATATCTATATATCTATATCTATATATCTATATATATCTATATATATATCTATATATGTTTCCTTTTGCATAAACAGATCCTGCCATGGACAGTGACATTTTTCTTTTGGAAATAAAATAATGTTTTATATTAAGGAAGTTACTTTCAAAATATAAGGATCATATAAAAAATTTAAATCTCAGACAGTTGTACCATATCCTAGCTTAAATGAATAAAACACGAGTTTCTGCCCATTTAATTTTATACTGTGTCTTAATGGCAGAAATAAATGAGAAGTCAGTGTTTCAATAGTCAGGATTTATTTAGGAAGGAACTTTCCATATATCTCCAACAAACCAGGCAGTTGAATACAATATTTAGTCATAGGTACAACTATTTTTTGCATCAATTTTTATTTACTTATTGTAAGCTCCTCACTTATATACTCGGTATAGTACATTCAGTAAATTGTCATGACAATAGGCTTACCCCCCACTGCGATTAGTGAGAGAGTAGAAGAGATAAAATGTTTCCATGTGGTATAAGTGTGGCTCTGAATGATTCTAACATTGGTCCTCTAAGCCTCTCATTTGTAATAATCCTATGTGTATTCAAATTATGAAAGTACCAAGCTTGGTGTCTGTTACTCATTGAGCCCTCTATAGCTTAGTAAATACTGACTTGACAGGGCATTTAGTGTATGCTTCTGCTTTCAAAGGATGTCATATTATATTTTTATTTTAAAATAAAAATAATGTTTAAATGATTCTAAATTTTACAAAATGAGGACTTTCTACAGTATGCTATATTATTATATACAACTAAATATAAACAATACACATGGTGGGTTTTACTACTTTTCTTTAATTTCTCTTCCTAAAGAAACTGGAAAGAACCTTAATCACTGTATATGAGGAGCTATGATTTCCAATATGGTGGCTACCAACCACATGTAACTATTGAAATAGAAATTAAGTAAAATTAAAGTAAAATTAAGTAAAAGTAAAAATTAATGTTCTCAGGTGAACTAACAGTTAAGTGCCAATAGCCAAATGTGGCTAGTGACTATTATGTCAGATAGTCCATATATAGACCGTTTATATAATCACAGACAATTCTGTTGGACAGCTTAGTCATAGATTCTGTTCTGTATGTCCCACAAACGGCTTGCTTCACCCACTTTGAGCTTGGATGCTTCAGCACCTTGATGCTGAATTGTTAGTTTTTTCTTGTGCATTTTCTCAATGTTTTGTCTGTTAGGCTTTCTTTAAACCTAATATATTTCTTGCTTTTTATTAAATCAACCATATTGAGAAATAATTTACATATAATAAAGACACCCATTTAAAATGATACTTTCAAAGAATTTTGGCTACCACAATTAAAAGATAAAACATTTTCTTCACATGAGAAAGTTCCTTTAAGTCCATTTGAAATCAACCACCACCCCAATTCCTGGCCCCAAACAATAACTGCTACACTTTCTGGTGCTATACATTAGTTTAGTCTGTTCTAAACTTTCACACAAATGGCCTCATGTAGTTTATACTCTTTTGTGTCTGGCTTCCTTTTCTCAGTCTAATGTTTTTGAGTTTCTTCCATGCTGCTTGATTAGTTTTTAAGTTTCTGAGTAATATTACATTTTCTGAATATATCAGTTTGCTTTTCCATTCTTTCATTCGTTATTTTCACCATGCATTCTTTTGGAAATTTTATAGGTTTAGCTTTTATGTTTAGGACTATGTGGATTTTAAATTATTTTTTGTGTATAGTCGTATGTAAGGAATAAGGTTCATTTTTTTCCATATACATATTCAATTATTCCAGCACTTTTTGTAGAAGAGGCTTTCTTTTCTTTATTGCGACTTTTTTATTGAGATCTTTGTCAAAAATAAATATACCATGAATGTAATCTGCATCAGTTACAATCCAACTTTGCTGTAAATTACTGTGTTATAATATGCTGAGAACAGCATCAATCTAGTCAGTAGATGAAATTTTTAAAATGGACTTCTTTATAGGATAACTTTCTAAAACTTTTTTTTCCCATTGTAAACTGTGCTACTTAACATTTGCTAATTAACATCTTTAAGCATAAAATCTTAACCTGTTGGTGCTTTCTTTCTATGGGCTAGAGTCCCAGAAGTGGGATTGCTGAATCAAAGTTTATGTAAATTTTTAATTTTATTGGATGCAAAAATTCTAAATAAAATATTAGTAAACAGAATACTACATACCTCCAAAGAATAATACATCATGACTATGTAAATCTCATCCCAGGAATGCAAGCCTATTTTAATATTTACCAATTAAAAGAGGAAGGTATATAATTATATAGTAGATACTGAGAAACCTTGAATGAAAGATAGAAGTTATCCATAAAACATCTAAGTACAATAAGAACAGCAGGGTATGCTTAAATCAGATAACCGCTATTAGAAATAAATAGCAAACATTATTCTAAATGACAAAACATTATAGACATTTCTGTCACAATTAGAAAAAGGACAGAGGTGACCAATATTTTATTAGAATTTAACATTGTTTTGGAAGTTCTCTAAAATGCAATAGGAAAAAAAATGAAATAACTAAAATAATGGAAGCAAAAACATAAAATGATTGTTTTCTCTTTCTTTTTTTGTCTATGATATCTTATTGTCTTTAGAAATTTCTGGAGACTAAATTATGTCCCCTCCTAAATTCATATGTTGAAGTCCTAACCCCCAACTTGACCTCTTTGGATATAGAGCCGTTAAAGAGGTAATTAAGGTTAAAATAAGGTCATAAGAGTGAGACCCTAATCCAGTATAACTGGTATCCTTATAAGAAGAGGCTATTAGGGCACAGACAACACAGCTGACCATGTGAAGACACAGCAAGAAAGCTTGGCTATCTTCTGCAAGCCAAGGAGAGAGGCCTTAGGAGAAAGCAACCCTTCTGACACCTTGATCTTGGACTTCTAGCTTCTGGAAGTGTGAGAAAATTAATTTCTGTAGTTTAATCCACCTGGTCTGTCATATTTTGTTTTGGAAGGCTTAGAAAACGAATACAGAAAACCATGACATGCTCATCCTAGTAAAAATCTACAAATTAAAATAAGGGAATTTGGTTAGATGGCTGGTTAGAAAATAATTATAATGAACCAAAATTTTTCTTTATGTTATATATAACAACTTCTAAATGGAAATTAGAAAAAAAATAAATATAATTAACTATATGGTAAAGATAAGATTTTAATATCTTGATCTTTAACTACTGTGTAAACATCGGCTATCATTTCATTTGTTTATGACTGTCTTAAAGGGAAATTCTTTGGCTTCAACACAAAAACACTGACCTTTATACCACCTTCTGTTTATTGCTGGCCTGACAATATCAGGCATGTAGATAATTGTTTATTTAGCTTATTGAAAGGAAAAGTTTAAATTACTCAGAATATTAATTGTTGAGTAGTTATTTTTTCAAGTTATGTTTAATAAATGTGAAAAAATATTGAACATCAGCAGAAAATTCTTGCATAATACCATTTTCATTTCACTAAATTTCAACAAACATGGTTTTTAAAAAACAATCTGAAAGCAAATAATTTATATTATAGCCTAATTTAATTATCCAGTAACACACATAATAAGAGCTTATTTTTCAAATCAGTTTTACTAAAAATAAAAATCATATTATAGTACTCTTCTAGTTTTAATCTCAACTTTGAATTTTACTTAAAGGCTGTTTGAGGTAGGAAAGATATGTCATTTTACAAATTTATTCAAGTGATAGAAAGAATACCATTTTATTTCAAGTTTTCTCATTCAATCTTCTCTTCTGAAATTACTACACCATCTTTTACATATATAGAAGAATGTAGAAGATACCTTAACTATTTATTATTTTTAAGATCATGTACTATTCCATCTTCTATAATGCTTTCATGATTTTAAGTAAAATGTTATATAATTATTACTTTATTGTTCACAGAATTGATAATACTATTTATAAACATTTAAGCAATCCAGAAATATACAAGAGGTAACTCATTTGATTTTCTGCCTGGAAGTGTGGATTTATTCATAACTGAATTCCCGTATTTAATATGGAAAAATTATCAGATGTCATAAATATATATATATAAATTATAGCAAGATCTATATTAATTATTTGTGCTTTTATTATTTTAAAAATTAATTCTAGCTTTTAAAATGGAATATACCATTATGCTTTTCATTTAAAAATTAAGGCCAAAAAAGGGGCAAATTTCTCTTGTTTTTTAACATGATTTTTTCTACTGTGTTGATCATTTATACTGTTAGGTTTCAATTCTGATTTGCTTTAAATCTTTTTTTTTCTTTACATTCTAACAACATTCTTTTTTTTTTTAATTGAAGTATAGTTGATTTACAGTGCTGTGTTAGTTTCTGGTGTACAGCAAAGTGATTCATATATATTTGTATATATATATATATATATACACATATATATATATTCTTTTCTATTGTGGTTTATTACAGGATATTGAATATAGTTCCCTGTGCTATACAGTAGGGCTTTGTTGTTTATCTATTTTATATATAGTAGTTTGTATCTGCTAATCCCAAACTCCTAATTTATCCCTTCCCCACCCCCTTTCCTCTCTGGTAACCATAAGTTTCCAACAACATTCTTGATTCTATGAAGCAGTAAGCATATGAACGAACCAGTAAACATATGCCTAGTTTTTAATGCACTGTATGATCAAGCCATTTTGCAAAACTCTGTTGCCAGGATTGTTCCCACCCCACTGATTCTAACACTGCATGATTTGCTTTAAATCTTTGTAACTTTTAATCTTATTTTTACTGAGCTTATTTTTTAAATTTTGTATTATGAAGCTTAAAATAGTTTATTATTTTTATTTTTTAGCTAATGTAAAGGTAAGGAGGAAGAGTTTTGTGTGACAATTTTTAACTTAAGCACAGTGCACATTCCAAGTAAGATCCTCTTTTTTACCCTAGTAGGTTCTGGAACAGCTCATTTACCTTCCCGAGATCCCATTATCTCATTCCATTTATCATTGACATTCCTAGAATATTTCATGTGAACAATTCTGAAAACCCACAGGCTAAATTCCTTGCAATAATGACAATCACTGCTTATGTGAATAGGATTTTTAACTGCTGAGACTGTTTCTTTCACAATTTGTTATGGTTCCCTTTAAGAGGAGTGACATATTCTAAAATCCATAAAGAACTAGTGAATATTGAACAAATCAGATTAAATAAATGACTACATAAATACTGAGGAAGTAGATTGGAGATTCCATTAAGGGAAGACTCTTAACATAATGCCAGAGATTTAATTTTAACAAAAACCTTGATCTTATTTACCTTTCCGGAGAGAGTTAGAATGTAGGGTCTCCCAACTCCTTCCAGTATTAATGTGCAAAGCAGAGGAAGGATGATTGTCAATATGGTATGCTAGAAAGACCATATATAAGCTTGGAGTTACCAACCTCAGATTGAATATTGGCTTTGTCACTTATTATGAAAACCTGGGCAAGTTATCTAACATCTTAGACCCTTGGTTTCTTCATGTTTATAATATGAACATGAATTTGTAAGAATTACATGAAATAATGTCTGTAAATTACCAAAGACATGAAAAGCATTCAGTATCAGCTACCATTTCTTCAGCTGGAGTAAGTCTCAAATATCTCTTTGAAGAAAAATTTGTTTTGCCTTACGTACCTCTGTACCCTGACTCTCTATAGCCTTTAATAACGAGATGCCAACTTTACATTTTGACAGTTCAGTTACCAGAGGCTAAGGATCCCCTTTCATCCAGCCATAAAAAATACTTGCAGAAAGCGAAAGTGACATTGCTTCAGCAGATAAATATACTGTTATTATAAGAAAAGTTATTATCATCAGAGGAAGGAATTTTGCCCTGAGGGTTTTCAGAGTCATTCAAATTAAATATTTTAGGAATTTCAGTGAAACTGCAGCCTTGAATCATTTACTCCTCATATTTTATCAAAAGTAGTGTCTAAAATTGACACATATGAGAAATTATTTAAAGGCTGTGTAATCCATCTACACACTAGTCCTTGAGACCTATGGGTGGGCTTCAAGGGGTCAATGAACTCCTTGAAATTGTATACAAAGGCGGGTGTGCATGTGCATTTTTGTGCTGAGAGTACTGTAGTACTCAGCAGATTTGTGAAATGGTTCAAAGCTCAAATAGAATTAAGAACCACATTCCTAGATACTCTGACAACTGTCTTTGGAGAAATTGGGTTACAGGAAGATTATATTTTGGACCATATTAATTTAGCCTGATGTATAATCATCTTTACTGAGTTTTGTTTTAATAATATGCCTGTAAAATTTAATAAAATAAATAATAGTCATATATTTTTTTCTAGCACATACTATAAACATAATTGTTGAGGGTGAAGTTTACTTTCCACTTAATATCTCATATTTCATACATGAAAGTTTCAATGAGAACTTTCAGAGTTCAGTGACAGAAAAATCTTTGCTTACTCTTAGTATCTATCATGTTAGTTTCTTTTCCTTTTTAAATAATAAGTAGATTACTCATTTTATCTTTCATTTTTACCTTACCTTTCAGGCAACTAAAAATTAGAATTTAAACTAAATGACAGCATCTACATTGCTTTATTCTGTAATGACCTATGATTCTTTTAAATAAACAATCTCTCACTGTGGTATTTGCCACTTCTAGGGATGAGGAGATAGTGGAGAGATTATGATAGGTAAATACAGAAGCTGCAAGGTTGTCACTTTTGAGTGAGCCTTGTAAAAATAGCACAATGAAGAATTTGGTAAGGGAGCAGTGAGACTAGTGTGGACCCAAGAAAGGCTCTTGATTATAAACTGAATTCACTTTAGGTTAGTGTATGATTTGTTCAAATGTTCATTTATTCTTTCAGAATATATTTTCGGAGTTTCTACTTTGTGTAAGTACTATTCAAGGAATGAGACACAAACATGAAAATATCAGTGTTTCCTGTCTTCGAGGATCATATATGTAGTTTATGGAAGATTAGTAATAACATCATGGCCCAGTGAGTGCAACATAACTCTGTACAAAGTGCTCTAAGAACACTGGGGTGAGAATGATTGACACGTCCAAGTTCAGAGAAGGCTTTAGAGGAGCTAATTTTTGCCTGGTCTTGACAAGTAGGTAGGAATTGTAAAGCAAAGGAAGGAAGGGCACTGAGGGCAATAGGAATGACTTTCAAATATCTAGGAATGTAAAAAAACCATACTATGCTTGGGTACAGTTCAGCATGGCTGTTATGTAACATATATTCTGGTGGGCACATGGTAGAAAGTAAGGGCAGATATGACTGAAGAGTTGGGAACAGACTGCAAAGGGTCTTGATCATTTTAAGGTGTTTGAACTTTGTTCTGTAAGATAAGATGAACCTCAGTCTCATAGTCACTCATTCAATTAATTGATGAGGTACATATGAAGTATATTTCATAATTTTAACATAACATAATAATAGTAATAAGAACTACTTATTTTAAAAATCTAGCATCTTTTCTACCACTTCTCTAGTTACTGTGGTGGCACCTCGTACAACTTGTAAAGTGGGACAATATGCCCTTGTCTTGCCTTATGGATGACTGCTTGTTACTTTACATATTTCAAATGGATATAAGTGCTTTGCCTGTTTTAGTGATTACCAGAGGAAAATGGAACATTTATTCCAATATTTAGTCCATTTAAACTGAGAACTTCTAACTTAGGATTTTCATAACTGCATAGATAATATAAATTCAGAATTATAATAGCCTTTTTATACCAGAGAATACAAATATGCTTATACATATTCCTGTGCCAATATTTACAGAGTAGTAGTGGTTGCTTGAAACATTGTTTTGAAATAGGTACTGGGCTGCATATCGGTGCAGAGGGAAAGAGCACTATAATTGATTAGCAATATCTTCTATGTGCCAGAAAAGGGAAGTTTCAGCCAAATTTTTGCTATCCATGGTTATTGCACTTTGGAGGACAAGCTGTCACTATTTATGGGGAGTGAACCCAAAGTGGCAGAATAGGAAAACCCTGAACTCACCTCCTCCCATGGGCACACCAAAATTACAACTATTTACAGAGCAAGTATCTATAAGACCTGAAGACAAGAAGAAAAGATTTTTTTTATAACTAAAGGTATAAAGAAGGAGCTACAATGCAGCAGGTAAGAGGGGCAGAGGCACGGTATAATCAGCACCCATGCTCACAGGTTGGTGACCCACAAACGAGAAGAATATCACAACTGTAGAGGTCTACCCCAAGGAGTTCCAAGGTCCACATTGGGCTCTCCAAGTAAGACAAGCCTCCAGAATGTTTGACTTTGAAAACCAGGCTTACAATTGGTGAAGCTGTGGGGATATAGGAAAAAAACTCCACTCTTAAAGGGTGCACCCAAATCTCATATGCTTTGAGTCACAGCACAGAGGCAGTAGTTTGAAAGGAGCATGAGGTCAGACCCACTTTCTGATCTTGGAGAGCCTCTCAAAGAGGCAGGAGGCACGTGGGACTCCCCAAGGATGAAGATGCTGGTGGCAGCCATTTTTAGTAGCCCATTCTACCGTGATGACACTGGTGCTTGCAAGTGCCATATTGGATTCTCTCTCTAGCCTGTTGGTGCTGGAGAGCTTGCCCCACCCACCAGTGAGCCCATAGCAGCCATGTGCTATATGACCAGCTGCACAAGGTACTGGCCCCATTCACCAGTGGGCTGGCAGCAGTTGTGTGCCTCTGGCCTTGTGACTAGCCATGCCCACCAGCATGTCTGAAGCAGCCGAGTGCCTCTGGGCCCTGTGGTTAGCTGTGTGGGGAGGTGACCAAGCCTACCAGTGGGCCTACAACAGCTGTATACCAGCAGGCCATATGGCTGGCTGCTTGGGGACCCTATTGCACCCATTAGCAGGCTGGCAGCAACTGTGTGCAAGTGGACTGCACAGCCAACCTCACAAGAAGCATACTCTGCCCTCCAGGGACCTCACAGACATAGCATGAGACAAGGCTTTGCAGCCAACCAGGCCAGGGACCAGCCCTGCCTACCAGTGTGCCCACAGTAGTCAGCCCCACCACAACAGAAGGGAGCATTCAGCTCATATGGAGGCACCCCTAGAGCATGTAGCTTTGGTGACGCTGCTAGACCCCATAGGATGTTTCCTACATAAGCCAACGTTTCCAAGATTGAGAGATGTAACTGTCCGAACTAATACATGGAAATAAACACAGAGAATTAGGGAAAGTAAGAAGAGAGAGGAATATGTTCTAAACAAAGGAACAAGACAGAAAAAGAACTAAACAAGGTGGAGATTAGCAAGCTACCTGATAAAGAGTTCAAGATAATGATCAGGAAGTTGCTCACTTAACTTGGGAGAAGAATGGATGTGAGAATTTCAACAAAGAGTTGGAAAATAGAAAAAAGAATGAAACAGAGCTGAAGAACACAGATACCGAAATAAAAAATATACTAAAAGAAATCAAAAGTAGATTAGATGATACAGAGGAATGAATTAGCGATCTGGAAGACAGTAGTGAAAATCAAACAAGATGAGCAGAAACAATTCTTTTTTAAAAAGTGAGGATAGTTTAAGAGACCTCTGGGACAACATCCAGCATACTAACATTCACATTATAAGGTTCCAGAAAGGGAAGAGAGAAAGAAAGGGACAGAGAACTTATTTGAAGAAATAGTAGCTGAAAACATCCCTAACCTGGAGAGGGAAACAGACATCCAATACCAGGAAGCACACAGAGTCTCAAACAAGATAGACCCAAAGAGGTCCACACCAAGACACATTATAATTAAAATGGCAAAAATTAAAGATAAAGAGAGAATCTTAAAAGCAGTGAGAGAAAAGCACCTGGTTATGTACAAAGGAACTCCTGTAAGATAATCTGCTGACTTTTCAGCAGAAACTTTGTAACCCAGAAAGGAGTGACACAATGTTTTCAAAGTGATGAAAGGAAAAACTAAACATTCAGATTTTTTTTTCAGACAAGCAAAAGCTAAAAGAGTTCACCACCAAACTGGCTTTACAAGAAATGTTAAAGGGACTTCTCTATGTGGAAAACAAAAAACCATAACTAGAAATAAGAAAATTATGAAAGAAAAAAAAAATGTTGGTAAAGACTAGCATACAGTAAAGGTAGTAGATTAACCACTTATAAAGCTAGTAAGATGGTTAAAAGACAAAAGTAGTAGTAAAATCATCTATATCCACAAAAAGTAGTTAAGGGATACAAAATAAAAGATGTAGGGAATTCACTGGTGGCCAAGTGGTTAGGGCTCCACACTCTCACTGCTGAGGGCCTGGGTTCAATCCCTCATCGGGGAACTAAAATCCCACCTGCTTTGCAGCATGACCACACACACACACACACACACACACACACACACACACACACACACACACAAAGATGTAAAGTTATGTCAAAAACATAAAACATGGGTGGAGCGGGAGTAAAACTGCAGGATTGTTAGAATGTGTTTGAACTTAAGAGATCATCAACTCAAAATATATAATCACATATATTCATATATATATATATTTATGTGTATATATATGAATTTCATGGAAATCACAAACCAAAAACTTATAATAGATACACACACACACACACACACACACACAGGAATCCAAACATAACACTAAAGATAGTCATCAGAGCACAAGGGAAGAGAGCAAAAGAAGAAGAAAGGAAACAAAAAGTAATACAAAAACAACCAGAAGACAACCAACAAAATGGCAGTAAGTACATACCTATCAATAATTACTTTAAATGTAAAAGGGCTAAATGCTCCAATCAAAAGACATAGAGGGCCTGAATGGATTGAAAAAAAAGAAAAAACAGGACCTCCTATATATACTGCCTACAAGAGACTCATTTCAGATCTAAAGAGACACACAGACTGAAAGTGAGGGGATGGAAAAAGGTATTCCATGTAAAAGGAAACAGAAAGCTGCGGTAGCAATATTTATATTGGACAAAACAGACTCTAAAAGAAAGACTGTAACAGGAGAGAAAGAAGGACATTACATAATGATAAAGGGATCAATCCAACAAGAAGATATTACAATTGTAAATATCCATGCATTCAGTATAGGAGCACCTAAATACATAAAGCAAACATTAACCAATATAAAGGGAGAAATTGACAGTAATATAATAATAGTAGTGGTCTTTAACTTCCTACCAATTTGCATCAATGGACAGATGATCCAGACAGAAAATCAATAAGGAAACACTGGCCTTAAATGACACAATAGACCAGATGAACATAATAGTCATGTACAGAATACTCCATCCCAAAGCAGCAGAATACACATTCTTTTTAGGCGCACATAGAACATTATCCAGAATAGATCACATGCTAAGCCACAAAACAAGTCTCAATAAATTTAAGAGGATTGAAATCATATCAAGCATTTTTCCCCCAATTACACAGTATGAGAGTAGAAATCAATTATAGGGAAAAAAAACCTGCAAAAAACACACAAACATGTGGAGTCCAAATAATATGCTACTATACAACCAAATGGTCATTGAAGAAATCAAAGAGGAAATAAAAAAATACCTGGAAACAAATGAAAGTGGAAAAATAATGATACAAAATTAATGGGATGCAGCAAAAGCAGTTCTAAGAGGGAAGTTTAAAGCAATACAAGCCTACCTCAAGAAATAAGAAAGATCTCAAGTAAAAAATATAACCTCATACCTAAAGGAACTAGAAAAGGAAGAACAAACAAAATTCAAAGTTAGTAGAAAGAAGGAAATACCAAAGATGAGAGTAGAAATAAGTGAATTAGAGACTAAAAGAACAATAGAAAAGATCAATGTAACTAAAAGCTGGTTCTTTGAAAAGATAAACAAAATTGATAAACCTTTAGCCAGACTTAGCAAGAAAATAGAGAAAGGTCCCAATAAATTAATTCAGAAATGAAAAAGAAGTTATAACTGATGCCACAGAAATGCAAAGGATCATAAGAGAGTACTATGAAGAAGTATATTCCAATATTGGATAACCTAGAAGAAATGGATAAATTCCTAGAGATGTACCATCTCCCAAGAATGAATCAAGAAGAAATAGAAATATGAATAGACTGATTATGAGTACTGAAATTGTATCAATAATAAAAAAGCCTCCAAACAAACCTAAGTCGCCTCCAAACAAACCTAAGTCCAGGACCAATGGTTTCATAGGTGGGCCATACCAAACAAAGAAAAGTTAATACCTATTCTTCTTAAACTATTCCAAAAAATTGAAGAAGAAGGAATGCTTTGGATCTCATTCTATCAGGCCAGCAAACCTTGATACCAAAACCAGACAAAGACACCACACAAAATATTACAGGCCAATATCCCTGGTGAACATAGATACAAAAATCTTCAATAAACAATTAGTAAACTGAATTCCATGATACGTTAAAATGATCATACACCATGATCAAAAGGGATTTATTCCAGGGATGCAAGGATGGTTCAAGATCTGCAAATCAATCGATGTGATACACCCCATTAACAAGTTGAAGATAAAAGTCATGATTATCTCAATAGGTGCAATGATGGAAAGCTGAAAGCATTTCCTCTAAGATCAGGAACAAGAAAAGGATGCCTTTTTTTTTTTTTTGCGGTACGCGGGCCTCTCACAGTTGGGGCCTCTCCCGTTGTGGAGCAACAGGCTCCGGACGCACAGGCTCAGTGGCCATGGCTCACGGGCGCAGCTGCTCCTCGGCATGTGGAATCTTCCCGGACTGGGGCATGAACCGGTGTCCCCTGCATTGGCAGGCGGACTCTCAACCACTGCGCCACCAGGGAAGCCCAAGGATGCCTTTTAATCAACATATTACTTGAAGTCCTAACCACAGCAATCAGAAAAGAAAAAAAAATAGAAAGGAATCTAAATTGGAAAGGAAGAAATAAAACTGTCATTGTTTGCTGATATGACACTATACATAGAATATCCTAATGATGCCACCAAAAAACTACTAGAGCTCATCAATGAATTTGGTAAAGTTGCAGGATATGAAATTAATATACAGATATCTGTTGTATTTCTATACACTAACAGTGAACTAACAGAAAGAGTAATTAAGGGAACAATTTCATTTACAGTTGCATCAAAAAGAATAAAATACCTAAGAAGAAATCTAACCAAGGAGGTAAAAGACTTGTATTCAGAATACTATGAGATACTGATGAAAGAAACTGAAGATGATATAAACAAATGGAAAACAATTATATTGTGCTCATAAATTGGAAGAATTAATATTGTTAAAAGGACCCTACTACCCAAGGCAATCTATTAGATTCAGTGGAAACTCTTATCAGAATACCAATGGCATTTTCATAGAACTAGAACAAATAATTCTAAAATTTGTATGGAAAAACTGAAGAACTGAAATAGCTAAAGCAATCTTGAGAAAAAAAGAACAAAGCTAGAGGTATCACACTCCCTGATTTCAAACCATAATATAAAGCTATAGTAATGAAAGTAGTATGGTACTGGCACCAAAATTGGCCCATAGATCACTGGAACAGAATAAAGAGCCAAGAAATAAATCCACACTAGTATGGTTAATTAATCTACAAGAAAGGAGGCAAGAATATATAATGGAGAAAAGACAGCCTCTTCAATAAATGGTGTTGGGAAATTTGGACAGCTACATGTAAAAGAATCTAACTGAACTACTTTCTATACCACATACAAAAATAAACTCAAACTGGATTAAAGACTTAAATGTAAGACCTGAAAACATAAAGCTCCTAGAAGAAAACATAGGCAGTACGGTATTAGCAACATTTTTTTGGAATCTGTATCCTCAGGCAAGGGAAACAAAAGCAAAAATAAACAAGTGGGACCTAATAAAACTTAAAAGCTTTTTCACAGTGAGGGAAACCAGCAACAAAACAAAAATGTAGCCTACTGAATGGGAGAAGATATTTGGAAACAATATATCCCATAAGGGATTAATATCCAAAATATGCAAAGAACACATACAACCCAATATCAAAAAAACCATACAACTCAGTGAAAAACAGGTAGAAGATCTGAATAGACATTTTTCCAAAGAAGATATACAGGTGGCTGACTGACACATGAAAATATCCTCAGTATCACTAATCATCAGGGAAATGCAAATCAAAACTACAATGAGATAACACCTCATATCTGTGAATGGCTATCATCAAAAAGACAACAAATAAGTATTGGCAAGGATATGGAGAAAAGGGAATGGAACCCTCATGCACTGTTGGTGGGACTGTAAATTCGTGCAGCCTCTATGGAAAACAGTGTGGTGGTTCCTCAAGAAATTAAAAGTAGAACTACCATATAATCCAGCAATTTCACATCTAGGTATTTATCTGAAGAAAATAAAAACTCTGAGTTGAAAAGATATATGCACCCCAGTGTTCATTGTATCATTTTTTTACAATAACCAAGGTATGGAAACAACCTAAGTGTCTTCCAATAGATGAATGAATTTAAAAGATATGGTATATAAATACAATGGAGTGTTACTCAGCCGTAAAAAATTGAAATCTTGCCATTTGTGACAACAAGGATGGACCTAGAGGGTATCATAATAAGTGAAGTAAGTCAGACAGAGAAAGAAAAATACACTATGATCTCATTTATATGTGGAAAAACTAAACAAAACAAAGTGAAAATAGACTCATAGATACAGAGAACAAACAGGTGGTTGCCAGAGGGAGATGTAGGGTTGGGTGAAACAAGTGAAGGTGATGAAGAGATACTAACTTCCAGTTATAAAATAAATAATCCTTAAGGATATAATACACAGCATAAGGAATATGGTCAATAAATATTGTAATAACTGTGTATGGGAAAAATGCTTACTAGACTTATTGTGGTGATCATTTTTGTAATATATGTCCATGTTAAATCAATATGTAGTACACCTGAAACTAACATAATAGTGTACATCAACTATTTCAGTAATAAATAAATTAATTTTAAAAGATTTATTATTTTTGCCATAAATATATTGTATTTTATTTTTAAAACATATCAAGAATATGGTAAAAAAATCAGTCAACTGAAGTAACCTGGAGGCTTCATCGTAGGTCTTTTACTGGGTAAACTATGGAAGAAACAATGTATTTGGTGATAGAATAATTATATTCATTCTTCATTATTGATAGTGAGGCTAGAAAAGGATAAACAGATAAAGAGAAGCAGAATTTGAAATGGAAGATCTTAGATGGTGATCAAATACCAATACTAAGCAAAGTGCGAAATGCAAAGATTATAAGCATAAAATTTTCAAATATCAATAAAGGAGAATCAAAGAATAAAAGAAATTATAATATTTTATTGATGCCGTAAAGGCAACCACATTGTGTAAAACTCTCTCCCTGTGTGCCAGAAAATTAGAAAAGAGTAAAGAGATCTTATTCCCCCTTTGGAGGACAAGAAGAGTTAGAGCCAGTTTGAAGTTTGGGCTGAATTGAAAGCTTTCCCAGGGAAGGGTTGGAAATTTCTTTCCACTGTCCTGACCTCTGCTAATCTTGGAACTTTGTTAACATGCTAGTAGAAAGGATCATGCAATATAAAACTAATTTTTCCCTTTTTATTCACTGTCTACTGAATTCCAGATGTCTATGTAATTATTTTCAAATATCACAGTTTTTTTAAGTTATGTTGTTTATTAACCACTGTACCTATTGGGTTGGCCAAAAAGTGCCTTCGGTTTTTAAGTAAAAATAAAAGACACATTTTTCATTTTCACCAAGAACTTTATTGAACAACATATTCACCCTTTTGTTCCACTACCTTCTGCTATTTTTCAGGCAACTTCATAATTCCATCTTCCCAAAGTTTTTATCTTTTTGAGCAAAGAACTGTTCTAGGTGCCTTTTACAGTCTTCCAGGGAATTGAAATTTTTTCCATTGAATTTCCACTTCCATTACAAGTGTTTTGTAAAGACTGAAATAAATGGAAATCCACAGGTGCAATGTCTGATGAATACGGCAGATGACACCAAACTTGCCAGCCAACCTGTAACAGTTTTTGCCTAGTCATCAAAGAAACATGTGGTCTTGTGTTATTCTGATGGAAGATTATGCGTTTTCTAAAGCTGACTAATTCTGGACACTTTTTGTTGAGTGCTGCTTTCAGTTGGTCTAATTGGGAGCAGTACTCGTTGGAATTACTTGTTTGGTTTTCCAGAAGGAGCACATAGTAGAGGACTCCCTTCCAATCCCACCATAGACACAGCATCACCTTCTTTGGATGAAGACCAGCCTCTGGTGTGGTTGGTGGTGGTTCATTTCACTTGCCCGACAACCTCTTCCATTCCACATTATTGTACAGTATCCACTTTTCATCGCCTGTCACAATTTATTTTTAAAATGGAATGTTTTTATTATGTTTAAGCAGAGAATCTCATGAGGAAATATGATCAAGAAGGTTTTTTTCGCTTAACTTATGTGCAACCCAGACATCAAATCGATTAACATAACCAAGCTGGGGCAAATGATTTTCAGTGCTTGATTTGGATATTTTGAGTAGGTTGGCTATCTCCTGCATGGTATAACATTGATTGTTCTAAATTAATGTCTCGATTTGATCGCTATCAACTTCAACTGGTCTACCCGACTGTGGAGCATTGTCCAGCGAGAAATTTCCAGCAGGAAACTTCGCAAACCACTTTTGACACGTTCCATCAGTCACAGCACCTTCTCCATACACTGCACAAATCTTTTTTTGCATTTCAGTTGCGTTTTTACCTTTCTTGAAATAGTAAAGCATAATATGCTGAAAATGTTGCTTTCTTTCTTCCATCTTCAATATTAAAACGGCTACACAAAAATTCACCAATTTTGATGTTTTTTAAAATGCACACTGATATGACAGCTATCACAGCTATCACAATACAATCTAACAAAATTGTTTCGAATGAAGTTAAAGACAACTAAGCACTACTAGAGCCATCTTACAGAAAAAAAACGAATGAACCTTTTAGCCAAACCAGTATCTTGAGGCAAGAACGTGGACCAATTAGGTGTGAGATCCCTTCCAGACCTCCTATGATAATAGATAGTACTGTCCTGGGCAAACTCCCCTATTATACTAAAAGCCAGAGTACTTTGCGAAGGTAACATTCTCTCTATAAGAATTTAAACATTGATAAATAGTGTATAACGTATGCTAAAAACAAAACATAGACATCATATTAGTTGACAGAAGAAGCCATTGCCTCCATTTTGTGTTAAACAAGCATGAAATCAATGTTATTTATAATCTATCCACATTATTGATCAGTATATTAAAATGGGACCTACAAGCTATCTAGCAAAATATAGTTATGAAATAATGCTATTTGGTAAAGTGGATTGGGGTAGAAATAAAAAATAGTTTATTCAATAACTCTTCTTTTATCTCCATTTAAAGTAGCTCATTGATTACATTTTACACTTCAATTTATTTCTGTAGAACCATTCTTAAATACAGACCTCTTGATTGCTTGTTTCCACTTTCATTAGTTTCAGGTATGAATTTTCTCCATTTCATGTATTTCATATATGTGAATACACATGTATACTATATTTATATTTGGATTCAGCTATATTTTGGTATATAATATTTTCTTTACATTTTGTTCTGAGCATATTTGACAATTCAATTTACTAAGCAGTCAAATTTCCTGTTAACTTTATTGAAGATTAAGGTGCTTCATTTTCCTTTGTTTAGAAACTATTTTTAAAGAGATTTATAGTGTGAAAGGACAATTTATAAATTATTATACACTGATGATTTATGCATTCATATTTACCTATCATTCATGTCTTCCTTAGCTCACATCTCTCTTGACCTGAATGCACAATTTCAGTGGAGAATATATCATACAATAAATACTGAATATTCATTTTAGAAGATTTGAGTGGAAATGCTCTTTCTTGTAATTCACAACACAAAAAATTCTTTGTAAAAATTTACTGAAGACTCCAGCTGTGCTTTCATTTTGTGCCTTCCATATAATACTAAGGAAAAAATGGATCTTTGATACTTATTTTGAAGCAATGCATCCTTTACACATTCTATAAATGTAGCTCTTGAGTTATTCCATAAAATTGGTCCTCTAGCAGTCATTTATTTAAAATATAAGTAAAATTTTTTAAAGATTATTTTGAGATTATGATCGATTTCTTTCTAAGAATGATCATAAAACTAAAAAAGGGTAAAATTGGACCACAGGGACTTCAACAACCATAGGAATCTGATCTTTCCCCCTCAAAAAAAGAGATCTAAACTTTGACATTGCCCTAGGAAAGAAAAAGATGTAAGAAAAAAATAATTTAATATTTAGTGAAGTTTGTGCCCAATTCATGCCTTGTCACTCATGCATATGCAAGTGTCATTTCATTTTTCATATTACACTTTCTTTACAGTAAAGTACTCTTTTCTAATTCACAACTGTCCTTTGACCTGATACTTCTTTTATGGCTGCTTTCTCAGATAGGGTTTATGCAGGTTGCTTTCTGTTTCTTCATAGGACATTTTCTTGGAAAAAAAAAATCAATTTCACGGATAAGTTCTCTTCACTTGTGTGTTTTCACAGCAAAAGTCATCAAAATATTGTCCCATTGCTTAAAACAAAACAAAACAAAACAAAAAGCTCAAAATAGGTATCTGGAAGCCATGCCATGACCTTAGTCATGTGGTACATTAAAGGTATTTCCCGAGTTGGAGATATTTCTGCATGCAGGATATAGGAATTATAGAACTGATTTAGTTTTCATGTTCTTTATCTCTCTCCTTCCCTTTTCTTTTTTTTTTCTATATCAGCTCTATTCTTTCTTGTTCTCTTAGAATTTAAGCTTCTTATATCAAATTTAGTTTCACATCAATCTGAGACTCTTGATATATGTCTCTGCCATATTTCTTCCCAGACACTTCTCATCATTGTCATTCACAAGGAATATTATTTTGAGTCGGATTGTTCATATCTATTTAGAAAGGCTGGCACAAAGAAAGGTATAAAGGGATTTTACCAAGTAGGAATTTATAATTGAATTATAATTAAATTAAAGAGTGTATACTTATTTTGAAAGGTAGAAATGAGAGAGGTTCCTGTCCTTTGTGGGTCCTTAGTCCTCAGTGATCACAGTGATCACATTGATATTCTCTTTAGATTTCTCTTTTAGTTGATGAATATTTTGGACAGCAGAGACTACTTAGCTGTCTTTGTAACTCTTGAGCTCAAGCCAGTTTGTGGTACATAAAATAATCAGTAAATGTTTGTTAAACTGAACTAAACTGAAAAGAACCTTTTTTAGTTAGCAAGCATTAACTGTGACCAATACTGTAATGTTTGGGACTGAAAAGGCTATTATAAAAACTTAAAAATTCATATTTTCCCTGTTGAGATATTAATGTCTGTTTAACTTGAATAGAAAAAAAGGCATCTTTTGGATGAGAAAGTGAGGTAATACAGAAATTAAATTTGCCATGAAATGATCCAGAACAATCTATGTCATTCTAAAGTTTGTGCCAAATATGAAACAGCATATGAAAAACTGTTTCTTAAAATATGTCAACTTTCCCAGAATATGAAGTCATTGCATTTGGTACTAACTGATTGGCTTGCAAAATTCACCCTCTAGAACAGTCCTAACATCAAATGTGAGAGGTGTAAGTTCATGAAAAGCATTCAAAAAATAAAGCTTGTTTGTATAAATATAACAAAAATCTACAGACAAAAGATGAAGTAATGACCAAACAAGTCAACAAATCTTGCCTTTTGAAATGTAATTTTTAAATGTACAAGCTTATGCAAAAATACTTCATCAGAAGAAAGAAGGGATAAATTCCATTTTATAATGACTGTATTTTTGGAAAAATCTGTATGTGCTTATTTGATGATTATGTGAGTGATATATGGTCTTTGTAAAACCCTTACACTATTCAGAAGGACTTAAAATTAAAAGTGAAAATCCTCCTGCTAATCTACTTGCACAAATGTTACCATTTATAGTTTCTTATATGTAATTAAAAACTTTTTCATATGTATTAGCAAATAGTAAAAGATAGAATTTTATTCATTTTCAATGTTTTATTTATAAAGTATGCAAATTTGAATGATATTAAATAGTTTAAAAAAGCTGGACATACATAAGCTTGAAATGTATCCATGAAATAATTCATTTTAACAATATTGATTCTTTAACAATATTGATATACAGAAATCTGTTGCATTTCTATACACTAATAATGAAATGTCAGAAAGAGAAATTAAGGAAACAATCCCATTTGCAATTATATCAAAAAGAATAAACTAACTAGGAATAAACCTACCTAAGGAGGCAAAAGACCTGTACTCTGGAAACTATAAGACACTGATGAAAAAAAATCAAAGATGACACAAACAGATGGAAAGATATACCATGTTATTAGATAGGAAGAATCAGTATTGTCAAAATGACTGTACTACGCAAGGCAATCTACAGATTCAGTGCAATCCCTATCCTATTCCCAATGGCATTTTTCATAGAACTAGAACAAAAAAAATTTTTAATTTGTATGGAGACAAAAAAGACCCTGAATAGCCAAAGCAATCTTGAGGAAGAAGAAGGAGCTGAAGGAAGCAGGCTTCCTGACTTCAGACTATACTGCAAAGATATAGTAATCAAACAGTGTGGTACTGGCACAAAAGAAGACAGATAGATCAATTGAACAGGATAGAGAGCCTAGAAATAAACCCATGCACTTATGGTCAATTAATCTACAATTAAGGAAGCAAGAATAGACAATGGAGAAAAGACAGTCTCTTCAGTAAATGGTGCTGGGAAAACTGGACAGCTACATGTAAAAAAATGAAATTAGAACATATGTAGAACACCATACACAAAAATAAAATGAATTAAAGACCTAAATGTAAGACCTGATACTATAAAACTCTTAGAGGAAAGCATAGGCAGAACGCTTCTTGACATAAATCGCAGCAGTATCTTTTTGGATCCACCTCTAAGAGTAATGGAAATAAAAACAAAAACAAACAAATGGGACTCAAACTTAAAAGCTTTTGCACAGCAAAGAAAACCATAAACAAAACAAAAAGACAACCTATGGAATGGGAGAAAATATTTGCAAATGATGCAACAAAGGATTGATTTCCAAAATATACAAACAGCTCATATGGCTCAGTATCAAAAAAAAAAACAACCCAATCAAATAATGGGCAGAATATCTAAATAGACATTTATCCAAAGAAGACATACAGAGGGCCAACAGGCACATGAAAAAATGCTTGACATTGCTAATTATTAGCGAAATACAAATCAGAACTACACGAGGTATCACCTCACTCCAGGCAGAATGGCCATCATCAAAAAGTCTACAAATAATAAGTGCTGATGAAGGTGTGGAGAAAAAGGAACCTTCCTAAACAGTTGGTGGGAATGTAAATTGGTATAGCCACTGTGGAAAACTGTATGGAGGTTCCTTAAAAAACTAAAAACAGAGTTACCATATGATCCTGCAATTCCACTCCTGGGCATATACCTGGAGAAAACCATAATTCGAAAAGACGCATGCATCCCAATGTTCATAGCAACACTATTTACAATAGGCAAGACATGGAAGCAACCTAAATGTCCATTGACAGATGAATGGATAATGAATATATATTATATATATATATAATAATATAATAAGTATAATAAGGATATATATTATGTGTATATATAATGCAATATTACTCAGCTATGAAAGAGAATGAAATAATGCTATTTGCAGCAACATGGATGGACCTATAGATTATCATACTAAGTGATGTAAGCCAGACAGTGAAGACAAATATCATATATTGCTCATATGTGGAATCTATAAAAAAAAAATAAAAATTTCTGTTTTATCAATATTTACAAGACAGAAGTAGACCCACAGACATAGAAAGCAAACTTACGGTTACCAAAGAGGAAGTGGGGGGAGGGATAAATTAGGAGTTTGAAGTTAACATATACACATCACTATATTTAAAATAGTTAACCAGCAAGGACCTACTCTATAACACAGGGAACTATACTCATATTTCGCAATAGCCTATAAGGGAAAAGAATCTGAAAAAGAATATATATATGTCTGTGTGTGTATATTCAGCAGTAGTGCTACCCAGATTACATTGAGTGGTGGGAGGAGCCCATGGTGTTGAGCCCATGTAGAGGCTCCATCTCTTCACCACCACTACTCCATTCTTAGGCCCATTGAGAAAGTACTAGGGTGCCCAAATAGCGAAGCTGGCAGACAGCTACTGGATAAGTAATCCTGTTTACCTGTTGTTTAGGATGTCTTCTGCAACTGATGCTCTGTCAAGGTCATTTAGTGTGTTTCCAGGATGCTCAACCTTTGTGCCCACTCCCTCAGGCTCATCTAAACACTTCTAAGACTTTCTTATCGCTGATCTTCCAATCTTACTCTTTCCTGGCCTCTGACCAGTCAAACCATTTTCCACTGTCCATGTGTTCATATATATCCTTACCTTTAGCCAGCTGTTTTGTTCAAATTGGATGACCAGATGCACTGACCCATGTTTTGCTCATTGAGAGAATTTCTCCTCACTACTGTGTTTCAGGCCCACCCGTGAATTGGGCTGCAGTGCAGCAGGAGTCTATTTTTAATCTTGCCTCAACATATCTAGTAGACATCCATGAACCAGTTCTGGGTTTTTCCTCTGTTAGCTGGCTGTAAGAAACTGTTCCATGAGCCCATAGGTGTAAGAAAAGTGTGAGTCATTGGTACATGGTAAACCTAATCATGAAGCTTGCTTGGGTCTTCTAGACTTCCTTGGTTCTGTCCTAGGTATATGTGGATGAAGCTTCTCTTAAGAGATGTATTGTTGCTGGACCAGTTGAATCTTATGACATCCTTAGGTCTAATAGCATCTAGTTCATTTTGGACAGCTATGGTCAATGGTCACTTGCTATCCTGTGGTCTTACACTTAGTTTTTACCATCACTCAATAACATGCTGGGAACTGATTTGTAAATAGGATACAATTCTCCACTGTAGGTAGCATGATTTCGATCCAGAACCCTAGAGATCTTTGCTGCAACTCTCCTATTGGGTCTTCCTAGAGACTCTACATAATGTTGATTATGTAGATTAACGTAAATTCCTTTAAAACTGTGGATCTAATGGGCTCTGTGGCCCAAGTGGCGGGACTATTTGTACTTCGGCCTTGTTTTACTGCAAAGCCCTCTTTTGAGTCACGTAAGTGGGCTGAAACAGTATTTTAAAAACCCTCCAAGTGCTATGCTTCTAAGTGGTAGGAAGTGCAAGGTGCAATAACTCATTCTTTATCTTGAAAATGATATTTTAGCATACTGCTGGACTTCTAAACAATTGACTGATAAATCGGGACCTTGAGTCTTTGTAGTATTTATCACCCATTTTTAGGAGCTCATGTATGTTACTAGAACATTCAGAGTACTTGCCACTTTCTGCTTATCAGTTCTGTTTATCATGTTGTTATCAGTATATTGGACCAGTGAGATGTTCTGTGGAAGGTCCAGATGATCAAGATCTGTTCAGAATACACAAGTGACAGAAGAGAGGTGATTCAACATACTCCTGGGTGATGCCATAGATGTATCATGTTATTTATCTCAGGTGCATGAGAACGGCTTTTGACCTCCTTCCTGATCGGTGTTTACCAGATCAGTAGCTCCATACCACATACTCTAGTCCGTGTTGCTCTGCCAAAAACACCATATTTAGCAAAAAAGCTGAAATTGGGACTAGTATTTAATTAAATTGTGGAGTCCACTGTCATCTGCCAAGGTCCATTTGATTTTTTATGGCCAGACTGGCGAATTAAATGGATTCTTAATGGGAAACACCTTCGCTGCATTTTTTTTAAGCCTTTGAGGTTGGCACTAAGCTCTGTCCTTCTACCTGGAATGCAGTATTATTCAGTATTGTTCTTGATTTCCTATCTTATCTGTGGTGGGGTATCTATTGTAGTCCTTGTTATTAGAGCCAGTTTAGATCCTGAATTTAGTAGACCTCAAAAGATCCTGGTTCCCCTCTCCTGCACTCTTGGAGGGAATGTAAATTGGTGCAGCCACTATGGAAAACAGTATGGAGGTTTCTTAAAAATCTAAAAATAGAGCTACTACAAGATCCAGCCACCCCACTCCTGGGCATATATCCAGAAAAGATGAACACTCTAATTCAAAAACATACATGCACCCTGATGTTCATAGCAGCACTATTTACGATAGCCAAGACATGGAAACAACCCAAGTGCCTATCAACAGACGATTGGTTTAAGAAGATGTGAGATAAATGTATATAGTGGAATATTACTCAGCCATAAAAAAGAATGAAATATTGCCATTTTCAGCAACATGCATGGACATAGAGAATGTCATACTAAGTGAAGTAAGTCAGACAAAGAAAGACAAATATTATATCACTTGTATGTGGAATATAAGAATAATACAAACGAATCTATATACAAAACAGAAATAGATTCATAGACATAGAAAACAAACATGGTTACCAAAGGGGAAGGGGAGGGAGGGATAAATTAGGAGTGTGGGACTAGCAGATACAAACTACTATACATAAAATAGATAAGCAACAAGGATTTATTATATAGCACAGGGAACTATATTCAATATCTTATAATAACCTATAATGGAAAATAATCTGAAAAAAATATATGTAACTGACAAAAAAAGATCATGGTTATTTGATAAATGACCCTAGGTAACTGTTGGGAAGGACTGAGGGAATTACTACCCTCACTTACTATGGTATTCTTGGGTCTTTCCTTACAGAGATCTGATCTCTCTTTTAATTGATGAGTTCTTGTCTAAGAACTAGCTCAGGTATGAAATGTAGGTGAGAGATTGCAGCTTTTGATTAGTTCTATTGGGGCAGCTGATATCATTCTTCTGCTCATCCATTCTTTTTTTTTAACATGTTTTTTGGAGTATAACTGCTTTACAATGTTGTGTTAGTTTCTGCTGTATAACAAAGTGAATCAGCTATACGTATACATATATCCCCATATCTCCTCCCTCTTGTGTCTCCCTCCCACCCTCCCTATCCTACCCCTCTAGGTGGTCACAAAGCACAGAGCTGATCTCCGTGTGCTATGCGGCTGCTTCCCACTAGCTATCTATTTTACATTTGGTAGTGTATATATGTCCATGCCACTCTCTCACTTTGTCCCAGCTTACCCTTCCCTCTCCCCTTGTCCTCAAGTCCATTCTCTATGTCTGCGTCTTTATCCATTCTTGATCTCTTTTGAATCTATCATGTATGTATGTATCATCTGAAGAAACTCCCTGTTTACTGCTTATTTGTCTTGCTCTTTGGAACCATGGTCTATTAGTCATCATGATAGTTTACTGTTGGGTCAGGGTACTCTGGATGCCATTTCAACCATGCTGCCAATTACAATTATTCCATGTACCTTGTCTCTGACAATTAAGTGCTGCCACCTGCCTCTGCAACTCTGGAATCTTGTCTGCCTTGTTGATACTGGGGAGCCAAGTTTCATAACACTATGTCCTGCCGTCAGCCTCAGCCTGCAGAGGACAGCCACTACTAAGCTTCTCAGTAATAATGGCATCTCAGTTTCCAGTGCATTCCTTATCACCGCAGTTAATGAAATGTTCTCTGGCCCCTTCCAGGAAAAGTCAGCTGGAGGGTTCTCCCATCGTATGTAATAGACACATTTTACCATGTTCATTTCTCTGGGACATTTGCTTCCTTTCCTTAGCAGTCTATCAGTTCTAGCATCTCAAATTTGTTTAATATAAGGCCATTATTTTTTTTCAAGCTTCCAATATTCATCCAGCAGCATATCAGAACTTGCCAGGGCATTAAGCCCTGAGTCACAGAGCGTGCCCTCGTATCAACAGACTCTTCCTAATCCAGCTTTAAGGTCAGGTCCCCTCCTGGTTCAGGACTTTGAAGAGCCATTTCTAGGCATACTGTCCTGGTTCCTACCAGTTCACATTAGCAAGGCCTTACAGCAATTTTGGTGAAAAAAATCCCTTTTCTCCTCAGTGGAGTTAACAATTCCCAAGTCAGGTTATGGCAACACAGCCCTAGACATTGGTCTTTCCATCTGTTTCAAAGAGTATTAGCTTGAGGAAGACCTATTTCCTCGAAGATTATACATAGTAGAAGAACTTAATTTTTGTTTTCCTTTCTTAATGACTTAAAATTGATACTTAAAAATGTGATCTAAACATTATTTGGTGAGATTGAAAACATTCTCCAAAATGTTTGAAGTGAAAATGCACCTAAACCAGGCTTATAATATTTAATTATTGACCTGTGTGTGAGTTTAGATTCTTAATTTCAAAATATGGAGTATTTTCCTACTAATAATTAGCACTTTCTGCTGAATGTTTTCTCACCAAGTAGAAACCAGGCTTACTCAGAATAGGGAAGCTGATATGTTGAATAACATATTGTTCACATTTGGCAGTTAACTACAGAGATGTAAAGTTAATAATATGCTTGCCAGGAAAGTTATAAATCAAAATGAAAAAAATTCTGACAGTGAGGACACAACTGGAACATTTTGACTAAGACAAGTAGTTAATCATCCAGCTGTGCTCTGAGGTAATAACTCATAGAATGTAAGAAGGAAACAAATGACCAATATTTTCCCATCATCATGGTTTTAGTGTACTGGGTTGACAGAATGCTGTTGGTAAAATGAGGAGACAAATTATGGGTAAAGGGAAAATGTTCTATTTATTTAAGGCATAAGTTGGATACTTTTTTTTTTTTTTACTGGTATGAAACATTTATAACACTCTACACTCTTCTTCAATAGACTGGTGACCTTATAAACCCATTATATGATTACCAAAAGATTCCATAGATAAAATTCTTGCTTTTCAAGCTTTGTGAATCGTGGCAATTGATAGATTTGTAAAAAGACTTAAGAGGGTAAATTATTTTTTAATGTTAAAAATCACTGACTTCTCATTCTATGCATCCTAGCCTGTGTAAGAAAACAGACAAATGCCTTAAAAGTATGGTCTAATATACTCTTATCCTGTCGTGATTTTATATTATGTGATCACATGTATTTTCATTTCTCATCTAAATGTTACATTTATAGGTATAAAAATAAACTTTATTAATTAGCATTGTACTTTTCTGAGGGAGGTTTTTTCTGATTTATGAGATTTTATTATTTAAATTTTATGAATATTTTAATAGATTTTTAAAAATGCACTTAGGACCATTTAGAAATTGTGTCTTCAACTTCTGAGTCTAGCTCAGACTTTTATTTCATTATGAATTGATCAATCAACGAATTAATCACTCAATCATAAATATAGTGCTGGGTGTGATATTTCTCCGACAATAAATTTGGATGTGCAAAGTAGCTCTCTTTATTTTTTTGTAGCTCAACCTAAGCTTCGTTTTGAACTTCCACTCTATCTAGGGGCAGAAAGTTTAATCTAGTCATTCTGCAGTACACTCAGTGGACTTACTTTCTCTCTGGCCTCTTTCAAAAAGTGAAAAAGTTTTATTCACTCATTTAGTTCAAGGCTCTCCATACCTCTTGAACCCTGTAAGTCCTCCAAGTATGCATGAAACCATCTCTGTTTTCTTACGCCAGTGCATCTTTGGAGCCGGTTAGCTTGCTCCTTCTCAAGGCTGCAGATGGGAAACAAAGAATAAGCTTTTAGTACTCAAATATACTAGAGATTCTATTTACACCTTCTTGGAGTGAGAATAAGGGAGCGCAGAGTCCCTTCTAAGAGACTCACGTAAGCATCTCACTGTATTATTCTTTTTAAAAGTTTCTTCCTAAATCAGAGAGCTAATTTCTTTCTTCTTCATCCTTCAGTTGTTTAAAGCACGTATTATTTTGTGCTCTAGATTGTAGACTTTCTGACTTTTTGCTGTCTCTGTGTGGGCTATAAAACTTTATTTGGAAGGTCAAGAGCTGAGAATTGGTTCCATCCTTTATTTTTTTCTTTCCGCATCTCTGCTGGAACAACTCTACTTTGAGAGTAAGTATGGAATTCCTTTGCTACTTCCTGATTTGAGGAGGGATATCCATTAGCACAAACTGTGTCTGTGTGCAAGTTGGGGGCAGGAGGAGTAAGCAGAAGAGCAGCCACATTGGCACGTAATTCACATGTTCATTCCACCACACAAATATTGATTTAGTGTTTATTACCTGTCAGATTCTTCTTTGGGTATAATGAAGGAAATGAGAAGATATGATCCCTGTTTGCAGGGAGCATGCAATTAGTGGAGGGAGCAAAGAACAAAATATGTGAAATAAAGTGCAATTCAAAAATACATAACACATAATTAAATATTAAATTAGGCAATTCATGCCCTATGGTGAAATTACTGTGCATGAGAAAGACTGGGTTGTGGTAGTGAATTTAGAGTTGGTTCTAAAAGTTGGTTGAAGTTTACTAAGAGGAGAAAACGGTTAAGGAAATTTAAGATGAGAGAAACGATGTGAGTTACAGCACAGAAGCAGGAATGAGTACTGTAAGCATGGAGGGAGCAGTGAAAGGATTGGTCTTTTTGGAAAAGAGATTGAGTGCTTGGAATCAGGTGAAAATAAGTTAGGTCAAAATAACTTGATATGCAAATTTTTCAAGTTGGCAGAAGAATTTAAGCTTTCTGCCACAGATAGCAGAAGATTATACAGAGGCATGATAAATGCTTTTGTAGAGGAGAATGTTGTAGAGGAGAATTCTTAGGAGAATGTTGATGTAATCCAAGTGTGAGATGATAAGTGCCCAGAAAAGGGTGATATGAAGTGGGAATACAATAAGAATGAAAAAGGGAAAGAGAAGATAAGAGACAAATGGTGGAAAGATCTGGGAAAAACAGAGTGGGCTAATATACTGATATATTAACACAGTTTTAAGCTTCACATTGTGTTTTTCCCTTTTCCTTTTCCTATTCAAGTAAGTATTTGGTTCTGGGATCATTATCTCAGGGAAGGGATGTGGCTGGTGGGAAGCAAAAAACTTGGCTTTTGTGTTAGAAGTCTAAACCTCATAATGGAGGAAGGCTTTGTGAAATTGGTAGAATAAAGTGAATGTGAATGCAAAGGAAAATGTGTTGGCTGGATTTGTGAAGGGAGAATTGCTTTGAGACTAGAAGGAAATAGATTGGGCAGGGAAGAGACAGCCTGGAAGGTTCATAGCATCCTAGAGATCTGACTGTACAGTTCTGCTTCCTGGCAATGCCTTTGAGAGGATGGGGTTTGGTAAACGCTATCAAGAAAGCAACAACATGAGGCTTTTAGCCGATGGAGAATGGGAAACTTTGTGGACAGATTCCTATGCTCCAAGAATAGTAAGGAAGCTGCATGAGAAAGACCATAATTCCATGGCATGATGGACTTCTCAGTGGCAACCTTTATATGAGGAGTGACGTTAGAGCTGTATTAGTTTCCTATCTCCCCCAATTCTTAACCCTACAAAATCCTTTACTCTTCTTTAAGCCTCAACAAAACCCTGGAGAATTGGGTTTCTTTAAAAGGATTCAAGTGGAAGCTTCAGCCTGCCTTACAGACTCATAATAACAATTCAGTGGAGTAATGGGAAATACATTTGCATTTATTGCATATCTGAATTTGTGGACTTCATTTATCCCTGCTACACTGGTGACAGATCCATTTTCTTCCATGTGAATACAAACCATCACTTTTATTACAAAAGGATTAATTCACTAAATGTTAAAATCTGTTTTGGAAAATACTTCAGATCATGTATTTTCCTTTTTTAAAATATTCATTTTTTAACAAATAATTCTGGTAAGCTCCTAATGGGAGTCAGTCCCTAGCAAAAGAAAACAACATACAGCACTAGCCTCAAAAAGCTTAGTCTAGTGAGAGAGGAAACATGTAAACAATGATTCTAACATAGGCTGTCTCAAATCCATTGTGGAATAATAATCCATTGTGGAATAGATTAGAAATAAATAAATCAATAATTCATAAATAAAATTCCTATGTTCTATTATGCATACCAAATTATGAATTAAATCTGGTGGTTATATGAGAAGGGAATAGGTTATTCATAAAAACATAATATTACATAAGAATTCGTTGGGTAACAAGCTGTTACCCAAGAACACTGTTCTTGGCTGGAGGAAGGATGGAATGATGGGGTGCATACTCAGATAACTGTAAAAATCTTCCTAACTTTGAGGAATTTGACATTTTGTTTTGAAGGCAGTGCATGTACATATATAAAACATGAAAGCAGGAGGGATTGGGGAAGATTAAGTTCAGTGTTTAAATAGCAGTTGTTGGAAATTCTCTGTAGGCAGTCAGGGAATGGGGTTGGAAGGCATTGAGAATGCAAAGGGAAAGGGAAGACAAGACGAATAACAAAAGGTAGGCAAATGTTGGAGATACAGTTTTGTGAATCATCTACAAATAAAATGCCATCAACAGAGTATCTGAAGTACTGAGGACTAGTCCCTAAGCCCTGGGAAATGCTCACAACCAAAGCCTTGAAGGGAGATCTCAGGGAGGAGGAGAATGAAGAGCCACCTGAGAGCTGGAAGGAGTGACTGATGACCATGTCAAGAATCAGGGTGACTGAGAAAACCATAATTCAAAAAGAGTCATGTACCAAAATGTTCATTGCAGCTCTATTTACAATAGCCCGGAGATGGAAACAACCTAAGTGTCCATCATTGGATGAATGGATAAAGAAGGTGTGGCACATATATACAATGGAATATTACTCAGCCATAAAAAGAAACGAAATTGAGTTATTTGTAATGAGGTGGATAGACCTAGAGTCTGTCATACAGAGTGAAGTAAGTCAGAAGGAGAAAAAAAATACCGTATGCTAACACATATATATGGAATTTAAGAAAAAAAAATATCATGAAGAACCTAGGGGTAAGACAGGAATAAAGACACAGACCTACTAGAGAATGGACTTGAGGATATGGGGAGGGGGAAAGGTAAGCTGTGACAAAGCAAGAGAGAGGCATGGACATATATACACTACCAAACATAAAATAGATAGCTAGTGGGAAGCAGCTGCATAGCACAGGGAGATCAGCTCGGTGCTTTGTGACCGCCTGGAGGGGTGGGATAGGGAGGGTGGGAGGGAGGGAGACGCAAGAGGGAAGAGATATGGGAACATATGTATATGTATAACTGATTCACTTTGTTAGAAAGCAGAAACTAACATACCATTGTAAAGCAATTATACTCTAATAAAGATGTAAAAAAAAAAAAAAAGAATCAGGGTGAGGAGACCTAATCAAACTTATGAGCTTTTGCACAGCAAAGGAAACCATAAACAAAATGAAAAGACAACCTACAGAATGGGAGAAAATATTTGCAAATGATGTGACTGACAAGGGCTTAATTCCAAAATATACAAACAGCTCATACAACTCAACAACAAAACAACCCAATCAAAAAATGTGCAGAAGACCTGTATGTCCAAAGAAGACATACAGATGGCCAA
The DNA here is from genome assembly GCF_949774975.1 of Lagenorhynchus albirostris. Lineage (NCBI taxonomy): Eukaryota > Metazoa > Chordata > Mammalia > Artiodactyla > Delphinidae > Lagenorhynchus > Lagenorhynchus albirostris. Next base: position 44,898,874 of record NC_083100.1, read on the forward strand.
CAGGCACATGAAAAAATTCTCAACATCACTAATTATTAGAGAAATGCAAATCAAAACTACAGTGAGGTACCACCTCACTCCAGTCAGAATGGCCATCATTAAAAAGTCTACAAATAACAAATGCTGGAAAGGGTGTGGAGAAAAGGGAACCCTCTTACGTTGTTGGTGATAATGTAAGTTGGTACAGCCACTGTGGAAAACAGTATGGGGGTTCCTCAGAAAACTATAAATAGAATTACCATATGATCCAGCAATCCCACTCCTGGGCATATATTCAGACAAAACTATAATTCAAAAGATACACGTACCCCTATGTTCATAGCAGCACTACTCACAGTAGCCAAGACATGGAAACAACCTAAATGTCCATCGACAGAAGAATGGATAAAGAAGATGTGGTACATGTATACAATGGAATACTACTCAGCCGTAAAAAAAACAAAAAACAAAATAACGCTATTTACAGCAACATGGATGCAACTAGAGATTATCATACTAAGTGAAGTAAGTCAGAAAGAGAAAGACAAATACCATATGATATCACTTATATGTGGAATCTAAAATACGACACAAATGAACCTATCTACGAAACAGAAGCCAATTCACAGACATAGAAAACAGACTTGTGGTTGCCAAGGGGGAGGGGGTTGGGGGAGGGATGGAGTGGGAGTCTGGGATTAGCAGATGTAAACTATTATATACAGAATGGATAAACAACAAGGTCCTACTGTATAGCACAGGAAACTATATTCAATGTCCTGTGATAAACCATAATGGAAAAGAATATAAAAAAGAATGTATATGTATGTATAACTGAATCGCTTTGCTGTACGGCAGTAATTAACACAACATTGTAAATAAACTATACTTCAATTTAAAAAAAAAGAAAAAAAAAAAGAATCAGGGTGAGGCAGTTCACGGAAGGGGAGAGTCTCCAGTCAAGTGTCAAATGCCACTCCTGAGCGCTTGCAAAGAATCAGAACTGAGGTAGGCCAACCGTGTGACACAAGTTGGAAATTTTGCTGGTGAGAATAAAAGACAGACCCTTCCATGGTTTTGGAAGCTTGAAATCTCACAATTTTCTTTCCCTTCTTTCTTCCCTCCTTCTACTATGTCCCTTTTCCATTAGTTGTGTTTAGTTTCCTCAAGACCTCATTTTATCTTGATTTTACTTTATTTTCACCAAACATTTAATTTTTTGAATAAACAATGCTTGCACATGGCAACAAATTAAAATTCAAAAGCTACAAAAAGATACACAGTATATATTGTGTGTGTTTTTACACATACGTATTGGCCTAGTTCTTCCCCTAACAATTATTATGGGGATTTCTCTTATTATATCTAGAGAACTGCCTAGGTATTTTAAGGGCTGCAAATTATTTCTTGTGTGGATGTAGCATAAAATATTCTACCAGTCCCCTGCTGATAGATGCTTAGGTTGTTTCCAAGTTCAAGGTCTGACAAACCATGCTGCAATGAATATCCTTGTATACGATTCCTTGTGAACATGTGTGGGTAACCCAAATCTCTGTGGGTAACTTTCTAGAAATGCAGTTGCTGGTTTGAGAGGTATGTGGCTTGATCATTTTTATTAACATTAAGGCCTTAATTTGAAGTAGCATTTATTTTAGATAATGCGGTAGCAGAGGACATGCCGTTACCTCCAGAATTCAGTGTTTTTCAATTTGTTAGCCGGATGGAAATCTCTAGAGTGAATGAGACTCCGGAGAGAGAATCTCCAGTAGTGAGTAGCAAGGTGGAAATCCCATCAATGTGGCAATGGCAGGAGTCCCAGGACTCTTATTCTGATATTAACCAGGATTTTAATTTTGTAAGTTTCCTGAGACATTACAGAAAGTCCTTTGTTTAAAATATTTCAAAGTCAGGAAGAGAAAACCAACTTGTAGTTCAGAAGGTAGAGAAATTAGAAACATCTGGTAAATTCGATTGCAGACACTGCTTGTGCTTACATGGAGATGTAATAACCAGGCGGTTGACTAGTCCAGTCTAATTCGGGTGAATAATATTTTCTCAGCAGTCTCCTGTCCACAGAATAGCAAAAAGCAATGGGAACATGCTGTAAAGTGCCTTGATGCCCAGAACAATTACACTCTGGAAACATTCTCTTGGCTGGATGAATGTGACCCATGACCACGGCTCAGTTCATTCCACAAACAGAATTAGTCACAAAGCGTATGTAGAACAACACTCTTTGCAGGACTTTCTTGTGTTGACTTTCTTAGTGCATGATTCCATGTTGGGCCCTCATCCCTTGGAATAAAATTACCTTAAAATAGCAGGGGGCTTTCCTGGTGGCGCAGTGGTTGAGAGTCCGCCTGCCGATGCAGCGGACATGGGTTCATGCCCCGGTCCGGGAAGATCCCACATGCCGCGTAGCGGTTGGGCCTGTGAGCCATGGCCGCTGAGCCTGCGCTTCCAGAGCCTGTGCTCCGCAACGCGAGTGGCCACAACAGTGAGAGGCCCGCGTACCACAAAAAAAAAAAAAAAAAAAAAAAATAGCAGGGATGAAAAATAATGTACCACTTTGCTTTACATAATAATACAAGTACCATTTTCCCCATATGGTTATTGACTATGTTCTTTTCAGAGCTATCTTATAAGTGAGGCCAGTCTAAGAGTCCATGCCTTTGATCTTAATATTTTTTTACTATCTTAATATCATTTAAAAAACATGCAAATTATGGGTATCTTAAGAAACATATTGATCTTCAGTTCAGCCCTGTACTTAATGTGTCTTTCAGATCCTCTTTGACCCTGTGAGAGAAAATTAATTACTTCACTTTCATGTAATACATATGTACCTCATTTGTTTATTTTTGTACCTGTTTCCACTTAGATCTCTACTCCTCAAAGTTAGGACTATTTTATTTTATTATGTATTCCTGGTGACTCTCAGAGTGCCTAGTTCATAGTAAGTGAAGAATAAATACTTTTAACATGAATAAATCAGCCAGCTAATCATAGGCCATGAGGTACCTTGATATGAAATCCAGTTTGGCTATTAATAATCATTTTTCTCCAATGGGTACATTTTAGCATTTGGTTTCCTTAAAATTTTTTTACTAATCTGTATTTCTGAGTAATTTTCTAAAGGCAAGTATAAGTTTCTGAGTATGTACTCTGAAAGCATCAGTATGTAATTCTGTAATTAGTCAGGATAGACCAATTTTGTGATGCCATTTTCAAAGTTTCTGTTATATGATGGAAAGAGTCAGTTTATTATAACAAAGTTAAAGTGTCTTGCTTTCTACTCTACCTGGACATTGTAACCCAAAGAATGTCCAAACTGGTGCATCAAATTAAAGAAGCTTCAAAAATGTTTCTTACCAGGAATCTGTTTTCTGAATTATTTGTAAACCATCATCATCAAAAAGTGTGTATCAAGCACTGACATCCTGCATACTGTACCTGAGTACTTCCCTAAGTACTGTACCAATTAAATTGCTGTTGCCTGTGTATTGATGCAATACACAATGTCCTGTTTTTTTTTTTTTTTTTTTTTTTTGCGGTACGCAGGCCTCTCACTCTTGTGGCCTCTCCCGCTGTGGAGCACAGCCTCCGGACGCGCAGGCTCAGCGGCCATGGCTCACGGGCCCAGCCGCTCTGTGACATGTGGGATCTTCCCGGACCGGGGCACGAACCCGTGTCCCCTGCATCGGCAGGCGGACTCTCAACCACTGTGCCACCAGGGAAGCCCCAATGTCCTGTTTTTACGGGAATCTTTTCAAGTCTGGATTTGCTGTCCCTGTGATTTTATTTGTTTAGAATTCTATTTGCTTTAAAGTTGAACATGACTTAGTTATTGTCTATTCCTTTGCCACTTTTAATTTTTACCATACAATCCTTTCTGGTCTGTTTGCTAAAAAAAGCATTTTCTTGGACACTTTCTCCCTTAAGCTCTTACCTTTCCCTTTTATATTTATATGGGCTAGCCAAATTTCATGTCAAAACCTTCATCCTTTCTTTCTGTGGAAATATGGGTGTATTAAGGTATCATCAGATAAGGCATAATGATATTATAGCTTTTATGTTGCAAGAGGGCTAGGGGATGTGATCTAAAATAAGAGAAGTTAAGATTTTATTCATAATAGAGATTGTTGGGATATTTTGTTAGTAATTGAGTCCAGCTATGTTGTGTGGCTTTGAGAAAATTATTTTATGTTTCTCAGTTTCCTTGTCCTTAAAATATGGTGACGATTGGAAATAATATCTGTTGAGCATCTCGCATAGCTGAAATATAGTAGGCACTAAAAATGGTAGCTAATAGAGTTTATAGCTGAAAAAAATGAAAGAAATAATTTTGTCTGAGCTTGGTATACATGTGACATGCACGCTGCCCTCCACGTTTTTATTGCTTACAGCAGACCCTGCTAATTTATCAGCACCTTTTCCATTGAGTCTGGTTGCAGCTTTAGGATTGCTTATAAGCGGCCATTGCCAGTTAATCAAAGAAGGAAAATGAGTTGAAACCCATTTTTCATCTCTCATGTAGTCCAGTCCTTTTGTATTATGGAAGAGAAAACTGAGGCTCAGAGAGGTTATGTGATTTCCTCAGGGTGACACATTTAGTGAGTGGTCAGAACCTGTATTAGAAGAACTCTTAATTCAGTTCTCCTTCACTGCAAGGTCTGCCTTTCTTGTTCATCTTCTTTTAGAATAACCAGAGTTGGGATTTGGTATCAGTTGCTATTCTTTTTCTTGAGCAAATAAATTAACTTATGATTTTCTTGAACTAGTATTTCTTAGTTTACATAAATAAGCACCACTGACGACTTTACACTGGTGATTATACGTAGTTTTTAAAAGCCATGTTTGATTCAAACCTTCTGTTCTGTTGGCTTTCAGAAAAGAAAAAGCCTGAGGGTCAGCAGATGTTGAAGGAGGTATAATCAACCTAAACACTTAGATAACTAGGAAGGGGTTTCCTAAGCAAGAGTAACTCCAAATGTTTTCCACATACTCTCCTTTGATCATTTGACCTTTTTTTTTTTTTTTTCTGGTCTGGATATTATGCTATAAATTTTGTGTTGGAATCCACTGAAGTTGGCAACAGTTAATCCTTCTTTTTACTGAGGATATGCTCATGCTTTCTGACAACTACAAAATTAGTTTGGACTTACTTAGCCAAAGGAAAAACAGGATGAGAAAAGACAATATGAAGTCTCTTTTTCTTATCACTTACGCCTCCACCCCACGGTTTGCTGTTTGTTTTAGTTACTTTTCAAATATTATCTCATTTTCCCATGTTCTGTGTTCGCTTAAGCAAAGCTTCTAATACCACAGATGACAAACAGGAGTTCCAGAAGTGCTGACTCATCACAGCAGAAGTCCAGTGGTTTGGCAGGAGATTTAACTTTAAAATGTTGAGACTGGCCCTTTTCAAAGTAAGTCCACAGCAGCAGATGTCACTGTTGGTCTATTTTAACTTTGGGGCACTTGGTGAGTAGTGTTTGCTCATGAGTACCTGAGCCCAGTAATCCTAAATTTTAGGCACCATGATCTTGTGGGACATTTCATGATAGTCTTTAACACTAATATAAGGGCCAATTTCTTATCCTTGGAACCTAATTTAATTTCATAGAACTTTTTTTTTTTTTGAAGTATAGTCGATTACATAGAACTTTAAATGTCATGATTATGATATTCATACCAGTGTAATTTTCCTTTTTTAATAGAGATCTTTTCCACAAGGTCCAAATTTTCTTTGTTTCTGCATGTCATTTGTTTCTGCATGTCATTCCTTAAGCCTGGGATACCTTTCATTTTTCTGTTCAAATGTGCTTGTCTGCTCATGTATAAATCTCCATAATTCTTACATTCTCTAAGATTCTTTCTAAAACATTAATTTTTTTTTTTTTTTTTTTTTTGCGGTACGTGGGCCTCTCACTGCTGTGGCCTCTCCTGCCGCGGAGCACAGGCTCCGGACGCGCAGGCCCAGCGGCCATGGCTCACGGGCCCAGCCGCTCCGCGACATGTGGGATCTTCCCGGACTGGGGCACGAACCCTTGTCCCCTGCATCGGCAGGTGGACTCTCAACCACTGCGCCACCAGGGAAGCCCCAACATTAATTTTTGTGCTGTTAATTGCAGTGCAGTTAACCTTCACTTTTCTGAGTAAATAAGTTGTGCCAGTTATTTATCTATTTATTGTCTCTCAGCTCTGTGTCCTCCTTTTTGACTCTACTCTGTGATGCTAGGGCTGTGACTCTGTAAACTTCATTCCTCAGATATTTCTGCTGGATTCTTGAAGGCATTAGGGTGGGACTTGAAGGTACTGGAGGTGAGTAGTAGGAGAGGAGATAAGACTTTCTTCCTGTTTTTAAATTGGTACTGTTCTTCTTAGCCTCAATTCCAAGATGGCACTTCTCCTGAGCATCAGCTGGTGGCCACAGCTGTGGAAGTGACTCCAGCCCCCTGTTCCTTTTCACTCTTCCAGAGCCATCCTCATTGTGTTCCCTCAGAGATACCAGCAGCAGCCAGCTCACGCCCCTTCCTTAAAGCATTGAATCTGGGGGCTTATTCTTCTAGCTCCTAGGTTCTGGTTTTCCCCACCTTTTCCCTTTTGGTCCCCTAACCTCAGGCATTGTAGCTTCCTCTTGGGTTACCTCAGTGTTACCTTTTTGCTTGTTCAGTCCTCTAACACCTGTGAAGACATCTCCCTCCATTAAATCTCTTCTGCTGAAACTGTGGTTTCTTGACTTGCCTAATATATATATATTTGTACACACACACACATACACACACATATATGTGTATATATACATATATGTATATATATGCACAGTCAAATATTTTATTTTATTTATTTAAAAAAATTTTATTTATTTTTCGCTCTGTTGGGTCTTCGTTGCTGTGCATGGGCTGTCCCTAGTTGTGGCGAGTGAAGGCTACTCTTCCGTTGTGGTGCGCGGGCTTGTCATTGCGGTGGCTTCTCTTTTTGTGGACCACGCGCTCTAGGCGTGGGGGCTTCAGTACTTGTGACATGAGGGCTCAGTAGTTGTGGCTCATGGGCTCTAGAACACAGGCTAAGTAGTTGTGGTGCACGGGCTTAGTTGCTCCGTGGCATGTGGTATCTTCCTGGACCAGGGATCGAACCTGTGTCCACTGCATTGGCAGGTGAATTCTAAATTACTGTGCTACCAGGGAAGTCCCTAGTCATATATATTTTAAATTATATTTAATGTTAAAAATAGGAAAAAAAAGTAGAAAATTCATTGCATTGTGTTTTTGATTTATATTAAAAAAATTCTTTCCTGATTCAGGCCTTTAACATGTGATACGTATGTGATGATTTTTACTGTGTGATACGGAATATGCCATGTGAAATGTATATGTATACCTCTACAATCAAAGCAAAAATGGGTGTTATCACTGATAGTAATTTCTCCTTGCAAAAATACTTAATCCTTGCCAGTGGGGTTCCAATTAGGTTTTACAATAACAGAAATCACTTGATGCCTATTTCTTATCCCTTATCTAGTTCATAGTCCATTATACAGAAAGCAAACAAGACCAGGAAAGATGAAAAGCCTTGCTCAAGGTTATATAAGAGAGTGGTTGCAAACCTGGAGCAGAAGTGAATCTAATTTTCTTCCTTTTGCCTCAAGCTGCCTTAGCTGCTCATGATTTTACATGTATCCAGTGCAAGGATTTGTTAGCATTTGGCAAGAAATGAGCATAAATAAAGTAATTAATCTAGGTTTTCTTTGAATTAATCATCATATTAAGCTATTATGCTGAGAACTTTAATTTGGAAGGAACAGTGTTAGAGAACTTGTTGCCTTTCTATGAAGTCAATTACTTCTTTATACTGCATCTTTATTCATTCATTCATATTCAGTCAACTAGCACTTATATAACAATGCAAGGTAATGACTTGCTTTAAGTAACAGAATGTGGCAGAAGTGACATTCTGGGAGTTGGGAGTTCTAGTCCAGGCCTTAAGGGCTTTTGTATCATCATTAAGGGGCTTGCAGCTTCCTTGTCCTTACTTTTTGGAGCCTAGTTGTTATGCTTTAAAGATTAGTGATTAGAGGCCATGTGGAGAGACACCCTGGAGGATGAGAGGCTATCGTGGATATTTAAGATCTAGTTGAGCTTCAGTGACTGTAACTGTATGAATGACCTTATCATTGCTGGGCAGTGGCTCTCAAATCTAGTTACTCATCAGAACCGTTTGGGGATTATTCTCTTGGATAATTATATTAATAACAAAATTTTCAAAATTATTACCTCTTGGAGGCTTTTATTTGATAGATCTGTGTTGGAGCCTGAAATCTGTTTTTATAAAGTACTAAGCCATGAATGATTTAGAGGATGTCTTTCTGATAATATAAGGGGGTGTTCTGCATTGCTGAGAACACTTGTGAAGGTGGGTAGAAGATAGTCTTTTCCTATCTAAATAGGAGAAATATATATTCTCAGAGAAAGAGAAAAGAATCATAGACTGTTGGAAACATCAGATTACCTAATTCAGGGGTTCACAAACTTGTATGTACGTTACAACCATCTGGGAGCTTGCAAATTCCTATGTCAGCACCCACTGCAGACCAATCACATGAGAAGCTCTGAGTGTTAGACACCAGCACCCACTGCAGACTAATCATATTATAATCTCTGTGGGTGAGACATGCAGTGTTGTGAACCATTTGAACAGAGGTTGGCAAATATTTTCTGTAAAGGGCCATATTGTAAATGTTTCTGGCCTTGGTAATATTTATAATATTTTTGGCCATATGATCTCTGCCACAGCTACTCAACTGTGCCATTGTAGCACAAAAGTAGCCATAGATAAGACATAAACAAATGAACATGCTTGTGTTCAATAAACTTTATTTTTGGACACAAATTTGAAACTGTAGATTGCTGACCCCTGATCTCAAACAAATAGCATCTCATTTTTAAAAAAAATCAGATTTATTGAGGTATAATTGACATATAGAATTATAAGATATTTAAAGTGTACGTTGTGGTGATTTGACGTACATATACATTGTGAAAAGATTCCCCCATCTATGTAGTTAATTAGCACATCTGTCACCTCACATATTTTTCTTTTTTGTGAGAATATTTAGGTTCTACTCTCTTAGCAAAGTTTAACCGTACAATACAATGTTATCAACCCTAGTCACCATGTTACACATTAGATCCTCAGACCTTATTTATTTTATAGCTGAAAGTTTGTACTCTTTGACCAACCTCTCCCTATTTCCTCCAACCCCTAGCTCCTGTTCACCACTTTTCTATTCTCTGTATCTATGAGTATGACATTTTATTTTAAAAGAGTCCACATATAAGTATACCATGCAATATTTGTCTTTCTCTGTCTGGCTTGTATCACTTAGCATAATGCCCTTAAGTCCGTCCATGTTGTTGCAAATGGCAGGATTCCCTTCTTTCTCATGGCTGGATAATATTCCACTCTATGTATCTATCTATCCATCTATTTATCTATCTCACATCTTCTTATTTATCCTCTCATCCATTGATGAACACAGGTTATTTTCATGTCTTGGCTATTGTGAATAATGCTGCAATGAACATGAGAGTGCAGATATACCTTTGATATCCTATGTTCGTTTCCTTTGGAAATTTCTGCTTTTAGGCTTATTCTTCAAATGTTTAAATATTGGCAACTAACTGAAAAAAAAGTCTAAAATGCTGTGTAAGTCAAACTAAATGTGTGTTTGGGCTGAACCCAGCTTGCCACATCTGTGCAGAGTCTGATCCACAAAAGAATCAGGGGAGGGATGGGTGTGGAACCCGGGAGAGGAGCTGCCTTTTCAAAGAAAGTGTGTGTGAGGGAAATGCCAGCAATAAAGGTGAGATGGAGGATTGAGCTAGCAAGTAGAGCAGCGACGAGTCACTTAAGAAGTCAAGAGAGATCAGGCCTCCCTCCTTTAACATACCTATTAAATGAAGGAATAACTTTTATTGGGATAATGCTAAAATATTTTATAATATTATGCCTTCTCTCATGTCCATATCTTTGTAGTTACTGTCAGGAAGCAAACCAACAAGACCATGTATAGGTGATGAAAACTGTTAAGAACCAGGTGGTTTATTGTTTGGCACGTTGGGAGAAAAGCAAGGAAAGAATGGGGGGAGTTGGCTAGGAGTAGAGAATAGGCCTTGGGGGTGAAGACTATTAAAATGTAAATAGAGTGAAGTACAGTTAGATGAGTTTGGGGAGAAAATACCTCAGGAGTGGTATTCAATACTTAGAAAGGGAGAGCTGGGCTAGACAAAAGTGGAGAATAGCCAGGAATCAAGTCCTGGTGGGCTGGGAGATGAGTTGGCAGTTTTGGTCAAAGTAGAAGCCAAGGTGAGATACTGAACTGGGTGGCCAAGATCAGAGCCAGAACTATTGAGTACAGAGCCAGGGTCTGGAGGCAGTTTGGAAGGATATGCAAGGTGGGGGTGGGGTGGGGTGGGGGGCTATGCCAAGAATATATACCCCCTGGTGTGGGAGTTTTCAAATGGGAAAATTGCTGAGTTCATAATACATATTATGTAGCTAGTAATTCTTCTTAGGCTATTCCTTAAGTTAACATTGAATTAGGAGTTAAACAAATTTAAAATCTGTAATTTTGTTTAAAAAAAATTAAAACAGCCAAACATATCTTTCCAACAAATGTTTCTTAAACAGATCTCTCAGCCAAGTTGCCTAAGAACAACAGTTGACTAGAGCTGCACGTCTTCAAACACTGTCTACTGCAGAATGGAAACAGGAACCTCTGGGAATACCTATGAGTCATAAAATGTTGTAAGGAACTTTCCAAAGACTTTTATTTCTGCTGGGATAGAGAGTTCTAAACTCATATTGGCAAGCTTTCTCGGCAACAAGGTACATTGTTTACTTTGATTGCTGCTCAGCTGTCCTGCGTGACCTTTGTTCATCAAGTTTTTGATATATTGGAGCAGAAGAGTGGCATAATATGACAAGATTTATAACCCCTTCTGTTCTTCTATTCTCTTAAAATAGATAAAAATAAGGATCTAATCTATGCTTCCTCTGTATGTTTAATTCAGTTGTCTTTGAAGGAAGTAGTTCAGATTACTCCCACAATTTTGAAAGCTTATAATGCTGGTAATTGGAGACATATGTTTTCATTTCATTAAAAAAAGGACGTCAAAACACTTTATAATACTGCCAGAAAGGAGTATTTCTAAGTGTGTGTGCATGTGTGTACGGGGGTTATTTAATCTAGTTTAAATATTGGTGTTTGAATTTGGAAAAATACAGACACAAACGCATATCTTATAAACAAAGTTATCAATGTTAAGAATGAACCAAAAAGTAGGCCAGAAAAAAGAGTACCTAATCCTTAGTTCATAAATTCAAAATTCTTCTGAATCTAAAGTCAAAATTCTGAATCTAAATTCTTTCATATTTTACGGAGTCTGAATAATCTGTAAATTGATTTATCATTAATGATTTTTTTTCTGTTTTTAATGATTAAAATAGAGGTATACTTAACATGTGAAAATCTTAAGTGTACAGTTCAAAAGGTTTTCATCCCTGTGTAATCACCACCCAAATCAATATATAGAACATTTCCATCACCCAGAAAGCTTCCCTGTGCCCCCCTCTAGTCTTTTTCCTGCCTTCCTCCAAACACCAGAAACAGCATAGATTAGCTTTGCATGTTCTTGGACTTCATATAAATTGAATCATATAGTATGTACTCTTTTGGATTTGTTTCTTTGACCCAGCATGTTTTTAAGATTCATCCATATTGTTGTGTCAGTTGTTCATTCATTTTAGTTGCTGAGTAGTGTTCCATCGTATGAATATAGCACTATTTGTCTGTTTATTCCCTTGATGATAGATATTTGCATTGTTTCCAATTTTGGTATTACAACTAAGGGAGCTAAAATATCCTTGTGAAAGTTGTTTTGTGGTTGTATGTTTTTATATCTCTTGGGTAAATATTTAGGAGAAGGATCACTGCATAATAGGACTTCATAAGAAATTGCCAAACAGTTTCTCAAAGTGATTGTATGATTTTACAGTCTTACCAGCAATGCATGGAGTTTCATATGTTCCACATCCTTGCCATCATTTGGTATTATTAGTCTTTTTGATTTTAACCACTCGAGTGGGATTGAAACATTATCCCATTGTGGTTTTTATTTGCGTTTCTCTGATTACTAATGATGTGAGGAACTTTTTGTGTGTTTATTGGGCATTTTTATATCCTCCTTTATGAGGTGTCCCTTCAGTTCTTTTACTCATTTTATAATTGTTTTGTTCTCTCTCTCTTTCTGTGTGTGTGTGTGTATATAAATATATTTATTTTGGTTACGAGTTATATTTATATTCTATAAGTCCTTTGTCAGATGAATATTTTCTGAACATTTTCTCCTAGTTTGTTTCTTATCTATTCATTTCCTTAATGGTTTCTTTTTATTTATTGAGAAATTATTCACATAGCATAAAATTCAGCCTTTTAAAGTGAATTATACTTTTTAGTATATTTACAGAGCTGTGCAACCATCAACACTGTGTAATTCTAGAACATTTTCATAACCCCCCAAATAAACCCCATATCCATTATTATTCACTCCCCATTTCCCCCTCCTCCTCCAGGCCCGGGCATCTACTAATATACTTTCTGTCTCTATGGATTTGCCTCTCTGGACAGCTGATGTAAATGGAATCATACAATCTGTGGCCTTTTGTGTGTGGCTTCTATTTATCAGTTGATGGATATTTGTGTTGTTTCTCCTTTTTGGCTGTTATGAATAATACTGCTCTGAGTATCCATGTAAAAGTTTTTACGTTGAATATTTTCACTTCTCTTGAGTATATTCCTACTATGGACTGAATGTTTGTGTTCCCCTAACATTCATAGGTTGGAATCCTAATCCCCAATGTGATGGCATTTAGAGATGGGGCCTTTGGGAGGTGATTGGTTCATAAGGGCAGAGCCCTTTTTATTAGGGATTAATGCCTTTAAAAAAGAGACATGAGAGAGCTTGCTTCCTATCTCTCCTCCTGGTCATGAGAGGATACAGTAAAAAGGTGGCTGTTTTCAAGCCAGGAAGCAGGTCCTCATCAGACACTGGATCTGCTGGGGCCTTGATCCTGGACTTCCAACCAGAAGAACTGTAAGAAATAATGTTTGTTGTTTAAGCCAACCAATCTGTGGTATTTTTGTTATATCAGCCTGAACTGACTAAGATAATTACTTAAAATTGAATTACTGGGTAATTCCAAATGGCAACTCTATGTTTAACTTTTTGCAAAGTGCTAAATTGTTTTCCACACCTACTACATTATTTTACATTCCCACCAGCAACGTATGAGCATTCTAATTTCTCCCCAGCCTTGCTAACCATTGTTATTGCCTGTTTTTTAAAATTATAGTTACTACTATGATTTTGATTTGCTTTTTTCTAATGACTAATGAGCATCTTTTCATGTGCTTATTGACCACTTATGTATTTTCTTTGGAGGAATATCTGTTCAGATCCTTTGCCTATTTAAAAGTTTTTTTTTAATTGTGTTATGAGAATTTTTTATATATTCTGGATACTAGACCCTTGTTAGATATATGGTTTGGAAATATTTTCTCTTATTCTTTGGGTTGTAGTTTCACTTTCTTAATAGTGTCCTTTGAGGCACAAAAATTTTAGTTTTGGTAAAGCCTAATTTGTCTATTTTTTCTTTGGTTGCTTGTGTTTTAGGTATTATATCTAAGAAACCATTGCCTAATCCAAAGTCACAAAGGTTTACATCTAGGTTTTCTTCTAAGTGTTTCATAGTTTTTCTCTTAAATCTAGGTCTTTGATCCATTTTGACTTATTTTTTATTTATGGTATGAAGCACAGTTCCAGTTTCATTCTTTTGCATGTAGATATCCAGTTGTCCCAGCATCCTTTATTGAAAAGATTACTCTTTCCTCATTGAATTGTCTTGGTTTCCTTGTTGAAATCAACTGCTCATAAATATATGAGTTTATTTCTGGACTCTCAATTTTATTCCACTGATATGTATGTCTGTCTGTATGCCAGTGCCACACAGTTTTGATTACTGTAGCTTTGTATTAATGGTTTCTTTTGATAGACATTTTTAATTTGATGAATTTTTTATTTTTGATGATTATGATGAAATTAGGATAAAATTTTAAGTTTTTCCTTTTCTTTTATGACTAGTGTTTTATGTGTCTCCCTAAGGTCATGAAGATATTCTCTTATTTTTTCTTCTATAAGTTTTATGCTCTAGCTTTTAGAGTTAGATCAATGATCAGTACTGAGTTAAGTTTTAACGTATAGTGTGAAGTAAACGTAGAGTCTTATTTATTTATTTTTCCATATAGGTATCCAATGGTTGCAGCACAATTTATTGAATAGACTATAATTTCCTCTGTTACATTATCTTGACACCGTTTTTGAAAACCAGTTGACCGTATATGTATGTTCTATTTCTGAACTCTCTATTCTCTTCCATTGATAGATATGTCTGTCTTCATGTGAATACCATGTGATAGTTGTAGCCTTGAAATCAGGTAATGCAAGACCTTAAACTTTTTTTCTTCCCTTTAACATTACTTAGACTCTTCTAGGTCCTTTGTTTTTCCATATAAATTTTAGAAATTCCTTGTCATTTTCTACAAAAACATCTACTGATATTTAACTGGAATTTCACTAGATCTATCTATCAATTTGGGGATAAATTAAATCTAAAAATTTGAGGCTCCCAATTTTATGAACATGGTATATCTTCACATTTACTTAGATTTTCTTTAATTAATTTCATCAATAGATTTTATTTTTTAGTGTAAAGGTCTTGTGTTTCTTTTGTTAGATTTAGTCTCAGGTATGTGATAGTTTTTGATGCTATTTTTTATTTATTTATTTTATTTTTGGCTGCATTGGGTCTTTGTTGCTGTGTGCAGGCTTTCTCTAGTGGTGGCGAGTGGGGGCTACTCTTTGTTAAGATGTGCGGGCTTCTCATTGTGGTAGCTTCTCTTCAGTAGTTGCAGCACATGGGCTCAGTAGTTGTGGCACATGGGCCCTAGAGTGCACGGGCTTCAGTAGTTGCAACACGTGGGCTCAGTAGTAGAGGTACGTGGGCTCTAGGGCACACGGGCTTCAGTAGTTGTGGCTTGCGGGCTCTAGAGTATAGGCTCAGTAGTTGTGGCACATGGGCTTTGTTGCTCCACGGCATGTGGGATCTTCCCAGACCAGGGATCGAACCTGTGTCCCCTGCATTGGCAGGCAGATTCTTAACCACTGCACCACCAGGGAAGTCCCAATGGTATTGTTTTAAAATAATACTTTCTAATCGTTCATAGTATTTAAATATAATTAGTTTTTGTATATTGATCTTGTATTCTGAGACCTTGGTAGTTCACCTATTATTCCTAGTAGATTTTTGGAGGATCCCTAGGGTTTTTTTCATATGTCACAATGTTATCTGGAAACGTTGGTTGGTTTTACTTTCTTTCCTGTTCTGGCTATTTTGGTTTTTTGCCTTTTTGCACTGGTTAGAACTTCTAGTTTTGTGCTGTAAAGAAGTGGTGAGGCTAGATATCTTTACTATATTCCCAATTTTAGGGTGACAGCTTTCAGTGTTTCACTGTTACGATAAATGTTAATTCTTTTCATAAATGCCTTTTATCAGATTTGGTGAATTCCTATCTATTCCTAATTTGCTGAGAATTTTAAATTACAAAATTAATTTTAAATTAAATACTGTTAATTTTTAAAAATCTATTGAGATGAGTGCATTATTGCTTCATTTTTCTGGTGAATCGCAACTGATTGATTTTTGAATGTTAGACCATTTTTGCTTTCCTTGGAAAAACCCAACTTGTTCATGGTGAATTATTCATTTTAAATATTGCTGGATTTGATTTGCTAAAATTATGTTGAGGTTTTTAGTACCATGTTCATGAGGCTACTGGTTTGTAATTTTCTTTTCTTATAACAACTGTGTTTAGTAGATTTGGTATAAGGGGTATGTTGGCTTAATAAAATTAATTCAGAATGTTTTGTCCTTCTTCATTTTCTAAACAATTTGTAATAGATTGGTATTATTTTTTCCTTGAATATTTGCTAGAATCCACTAGAGAAACCATCAAGTCTTGGGTTTTTGTTTGTTTGTTTGTTTTCCTTTTTATTGTGGAAAAGTTTTTCATTGTATATTTCAGTTCTTTGTTAGAAGTATGGTATATTAGTTTTTAGGATTGCCATAGCAAAGTACCACAGACTGGGTGGCTTAAACAATAGAAATTTATATTCTCACTATTCTGGAGGCTAGAAATTCAAGATCAAGGTGTTGTTAGCAGGCTTGATTTCTGAGGCCTCTCTCCTTGGCTTGTCTTATCCCTTTGTCTTCACATGGTCTTTCCTCTGTGTATATCTGTGTCTAAATTTCTTCTTATATGGACACCAATCAAATTGGATTAGGGCCCACCCTAATGACCTCATTTTAATTTAATTACTTCTTTAAAGACCCTAACTCCAAATACAGTCACCTTCTGAGGTACTGGGGGTTAAGACTTCAACATACGGTTTTGTTTTTTTCTTAAATTTTATTTTATTTATTTTTTAATTTTTAAATTTTTAAAATTTTTTGCTTTTTTTTTGCGGCACTCGGGCCTCTCACTGCTGTGGCCTCTCCCGTTGCGGAGCACAGGCTCCAGATGCGCAGGCTCAGCGGCCATGGCTCACGGGCCCAGCTGCTCCACGGCACATGGGATCCTCCGGACCGGGGCACGAACCCACGCCCCCTGCATCGGCAGGCGGACCCTCAACTACTGCGCCACCAGGGAAGACCTATTTATTTATTTTTTATACAGCAGGTTCTTATTAGTTATCTATTTTATACATATTAGTGTATATATGTCAATCCCAATCTCCCAATTCATCCCACCATCACCACCCCTTCCCCCGCTTTCCCCACTTGGTGTCCATACGTTTGTTCTCTACATCTGTGTCTCTATTTCTGCCTTGCAAACCTGTTCATCTGTACCATTTTTCTAGATTCCACATATATGCGTTAATATACGATATTTATTTTTCTCTTTCTGACTTACTTCACTCTGTATGACAGTCTCTAGGTCCATCCACATCTCTACAAATGACCCAATTTTGTTCCTTTTTATGGCTGAGTAATGTTCCATTGTATATATGTACCACATCTTCTTTATCCATTTGTCTGTCGATGGGCATTTAGGTTGCTTCCGTGACCTGGCTCTTGTAAATAGTGTTGCAATGAACGTTGGGTTGCATGTGTCTTTTTGAATTACGGTTTTCTCTGGGTATATGCCCAGTAGACAGATTGCTTGGTCATCAACATAGGGTTTTTGAGATACACAATTCAGCCCATAACATATGACTACTCAGATTTTCTGTTTTTTTCTTGTGTCAGTTTTAAATTGCGTTTTCCAAGGAATTTGCCCATATTATTTCAGACACCAAGTTTATTGGCATAAAATTGTCTGTAATGTTCCTTTCTATCCTTTCAATATCTACAGGCTCTGAGGTCATGTCCCTCTTTCATTTATACTATTATCAATTTACACTTTCTTTCTTTTTTTCCTTGGTTAGTTCTGCTAGCAATTTAGCAATTTTATTCATCTTTTAAAAAAAAATCCTGCTTTAAAATTTTTCTCTGTTGTTTGTGTTTTCTGCTTCCTTGATTTTTGCTTTTATCTTTAAAATTTCATTTTCCTGCATTCATTGGTTCAATTTGCCCGTCTTTTTTTAACTTCTATGAGAATAAGATTAGATCATTGAATTTAAGTCCTTATTTTTCCCCAATATACACATTTAGTACTATAAACTACCCTGTAAGCTATGCTTTAGGTGAAACATTGATATGCTGTATTTTCATTATCATTCCATTCAAAGTGTTTTCAATTTTACTTTTGATTTCTTCTTTGATCTACAAATTATTGAGAACTATTGCTTAGTTTCCAAATATTTGGGGATTTTAAAGATAATTTTTTGATTTTTAATTTACTAATGTCTTAAAAATCATAACTGTATGGTTTCAATCTTTTGAAACATATGGAAATTTGTTTTACGTTCTAATACATGGTCTCTCATGGTGAATGTTCCACGTACCCTTGAAAAGAATGTGTATCTTGCACTTGTTAGTTATAGTGTTCTATTAATGCCAATTAGGTCAGGTTGGTTGATAGCACTCAAATTGTCCATATCCTTAATGATTTGTTTTTGACTACTTATACTATCAATTACTGACAAAAGGGTGTTAAAGTCCCTAATTATGTTTGTGATTTTGTCTATTTCTCCGTTTAGTTCTGCCAATCTTTGCTTCATGTGGTTATATTATTAGGTGCATACCTTATTATGCACCTAATTGGTATTGCTTATTGGTATTGCTTATTGGTATTGTTACATCTTATTGGTATTGCTACATCTTCTGATGAATTGACACTTTATCATTGTGAGATATTTCTCTTTATCTCTAGTCATAGTCTACTTTGTTTGGTATATATTAATATAACCTCACCAACTTTCTTATTTTTACTCTTTTAAAAAATTACTTTATATATTTTCCATCATTTTATTTTTAGCATACGTCTTCGTATTTAAAGTGTATTTCTTGCAAATGGCATATATTATAGTTTGGTCCTGCTTTTTTATCCAGGGACAATATCTAATTATTAAGTTGAGTGTTAAGTTCATTTACATTTAACATAATTTTTGATCTAGTTGTTTTGAAAATTGCCGTCTGTTCTTTTAAATTAAATTTCCTTTTCTTCTTTTTTGAGGAGTTATTCAAGTATTTTTCATGTTAAATATTTTCTCTGCTATTGATGTCTCTGCCATACCTCTTAGAATTAAGTTTTAGTGATTATTCTACTGATTGCAGTGTGCCTCCTTAATTTATCATGATCTACCTCAAGATAGTATTATCCTATTTTATGAAAAATATAAGAACTTTACAGTGTGAGTTCTGTAACATCAATCTTTTGTATTAGCCATTTATTTTACTTCCATGTGTTATATTCCTTAACCTACATTGTTATTGTTTATGCTTTTAACAATAAATAATTAAAAAAATAAATTTAAGAATATTTATATATAAAAATAGCAAAAATGTTTATCCACGTACTTATCTTTTCTGATGTTCTTCATTTGCGCTCCCATCTGGTATCATTTTCTTGTAGCCTGATAAACTGCCTTTGCATTTCTTATAGTGAAAGTTTGCTGTACATGAATTTTCTCAGCCTTTGTCTTTCAGAAAATTTAATTATTTTTCAAGGATATTATTAATTTGGTATAAAATTTTAGATTGAGAAAATTTTTTCCCCTCTTAACTTTAAAGATGCTATTTTATTATCTTCTAGCTTCCATTGCTTTTGATGAGAATTAAGCTGTCATTTTTTTAATTCATCTGAAAGTAATGCGTAATTTTTTCTATGTGACTGCTTTTTTTTTGTTTTTTTTTGTTTTTTTGCAGTACGCGGGCCTCTCACTGTTGCGGCCTCTCCCGTTGCAGAGCACAGGCTCTGACCGCGCAGGCTCAGCGGCCATGGCCCATGGGCCCAGCCGCTCCGAGGCATGTGGGATCTTCCCAGACCGGGGCACGAACCTGTGTCCCCTGCATTGGCAGGCGGACTCCCAACCACTGCGCCACCAGGGAAGCCCTATGTGACTGTTTTTTTAAACGCTCTTTTTCTAAAGTTTTGGTTTTTAGCCGTTTGACTGTGATGCGCCTAGATGTAGTCCTCTTTGTGTTTATTCTACATTGGGTTTGCTGTTCTTTTTGGATTTATGGCTTGATATCTGAGTTAGGTAGGGTTCTCCAGAAGTAGGAGATATATATAGATATAGATAGATAGATAGGTAGATAGATAGATAGATAGATAGATAGATAGATATAGAGAGATGATAAGGAATTGGCTCATGTGACATGGAGGCTGAGAATCCCACAATCTGCCCTCTGCAATTTGGACATCCAAGAAAGCTAGTGGTGTAATTCCAGTCCTAGTTCAAAGGCCTGAGAAACAGGGGAGATGATGGTATAAATCATACTCTGAGGGCAGGAGAAGATGAGTGTTCCGGCTCAAGCAATCAGGTAGAGAAAGAATGAATTCTGTCTTCCTTTTTTTGTTCTATTCAGGCCCTAAAGTGATTAGATGATGCCCACCCACACTGGGGAGGGCAATCTGCTTTACTAAGTCCACTGATTCAAATGCTAATCTCATCCAGAAACACCCTCATGGACATACCCACAAATAACATTTAGCCAAATATCTGTGCACCCCATGACCCAGCCAAATTGACACATAAAATTAACCATCACAGTGTCTTTCAGGTGTTTTGGAAAATTCTTAGCCATTATCATTTAAAATAATTATTTCCTATTTTTTCTCCCCTCTCCTTCTGAGATTTCAAACTACACATATTATATATGGTGTGTGCTGTTGGTCCACGTTTTGCTCATTCTGTTTAGGTTTTAAAAATTCTTTTTCTCAGGCTTCCCTGGTGGCGCAGTGGTTGAGAGTCCACCTGCCGATGCAGGGGACACGGGTTTGTGCCCCGGTCCGGAAAGATCCCACATGCCGCAGAGCGGCTGGGCCCGTGAGCCATGGCCGCAGGGCCTGCGCGTACGGAGCCTGTGCTCCGCAACGGGAGAGGCCACAACAGTGAGAGGCCCGTGTACCGCCAAAAAAAAAAAAAAATTCTTTTTCTCTTTTTGCTTAATTGGTTAATTCCTCCTGTCCTTAAGTTTACTGATTCTTCCCCTGTCATATAAATTCTGCTATTATGGTCATCAAATGACTTCTTCATTTCTAATTTTGTATTTTTCAATTCTACAATTTTCATTTGGTTCTTTCATAGTTTCAACATTTTTGCTCAAATTCCCTACATTTTCACGTAAATTGGGCCTTGATCCCTTAATATATTTATTATTTAAAAATCTTTATATGGTTCTGACATCTGTGTCTTCTGAAGGTTGGTTTCTGTTGACTGTTTTTCTTTTGATTCTGGGTCACATATTCCTGTTTTATACATGTCTTAAAATTTTTAATTGTATGCCAGACCTTGTGTCAAAGAGCAGTTGAAATTGAATTAGGTAATATTTTCCTCAAGAATTTGGCACGCTGCTTTATTAAGCTGTAAGGAGGAGGACTTGAGTCAATGTAGTCTGTGACTGAGATGAATCTTTGCTTCTTTGCAGTTTTTATGGGTAAGTTCCCTACTGGCTTCACATGTTTCAAAGGTAAAATCAGGAACTTCTCTTCAGTATGCCTTGGGATTTGAGCAGTGGTGAGACTCTGGAGATGCTTTTCACCCTAGTAAGTCAGCTTTTCTCAGCAGTTAAGACATTTCTGTCTATTTTATAGTCCCACTGCCTACATTTTGGGTTGCTGAAGAATTTTCTTTTCCACACCTTAGGAGATCCTACCATCCTGTTCCAGCCTTCTGAGTTTGGCCGCTTTGTGTTTGGTGAAGGCCCTGTGAACCTTGGGGAAATTTCTCTCAGTTCTCCTGTCTTGTCTCCAGCCTTTGATGGGCTGCTGCTATTTTGCTACCCTATGCAACTTGGGTGGGGGGTGAGGGGGGTGGGAAACTCTACGAGTTTTCCTTCCCTGTCTTTAGCCTTTGCTGTTCTTTTGCCAGTGTACCTCAGGGGAATTCTTCTCAGCTCTCTTCCTTCTTTTGGAATCACGAAGCAGCCTTTCACTTCGTCAAAGCCCAGTGCATTTCAGAGTTTCTTTCAGACCTCCTCCCCTGCCCCCAGCCTTTGCTACACTACCGACATGTACTCAGTGAAGCCTTCATGGGACAAAATTGGTGTGTGGGTTGATTTCTTTTTCACTGGGGTACATTAGGATTCTAGTCTGTTATGCCAGCCAACACAGGTTTATTAAAAGTTCTTTAAAATTTTAGCTTGTTTTTCCTCAGTCCTATCAATTAAAGGTTTGTTCTTTCTCCTGCTAACCTTCCATGAATGAAAGCAGCCATGGGTTTCTTCTCTCCTAGGAAGGGCTTGCCCTTTCTAGAACTTAGTGCCTTTAGGTTCATTTATTTTGCTGTCTTAGCTCTCATGAGTTTGAAAAAAACTTTATTATATTGTCACTTTTCTGTTTTTGTTTCTGTTAAGATGACAACAACAATATCTTCTGACTTTCCACATCCCAACTGGAAGTCTCATTATTTATAGATTTGAAATATTTTGTTCCAAAGCACATTTGATTTTTTTAAGCCATGTTCAAAAGGTGAAGCAAGTCAATATAGCAATGGAAAATACATTTCACACTCAGTTGAGACTAAGAATTTGAGTACTTTTTTGACATTCCCAAAGCTAATAAATGAGGTTTAAATGTAACTTTTCTATAAGATAAGAGTAGTATTAAGTCACCAACTACTACAAAATTTAGGTACTTATCACATACTAATCAAAGTTGAATTCTTGGGAAATGCACAAATAGAGAGACTACATAATGGATAAATCACTCTGAATTTTCTAGGGTTAATTTATGTAAAACACATTTCTTTAGGATTTAGTAAAATTTTTTGTTCACAAATATAACTACCTGTCTTTATGTATATTTCCCCACCCTCGGCGACACAGAGTTGCCCATGTGACTTAGTTTGACTAGTTAAGCATGAGCAGAAGTGGTAGAGAAGTGACAGGTACCACTTATAGGTATAGGCTTTAAGTGCTGGTCTGTGGTTGACCATGGTTTCTTGTGTCTGTTTGACATGATGACCCACAATCTGGTAATGGAATGGCTGGCTAACATGCTGTTGACTGGTGTTATAGTGATAGGGAAACAAGACCCTATTCTTATCCCACACAGATATAGGAGAGCTAACTGGAATCTCCAAAAGGGTAGACTGCCCCCTGGCCCTAGGTTTCAAGAGGCCTATGAGACCTCCATCATCATGTTGGATTGCCTGAGCCTGAGGGAGGCACTGTCTTTAGGAATCTCAATATAGGATTTTGTAAAATGACTTAGCTCTCTGGCAATTGAACCTAAATATACTTGCTGCCAATATAAATGTCTGTTTTTTCAACTTTTGGACATGGAACTTTTAAATACAGTTTCAAAATACATTATGTAAAGAAGTAAGAGGTTTAGTTAAGTATTTGACTCATTGAAGTAATATTTAGATATCAAGCAGTCAGTGAATATGAATTTCTTGGCTTACGAACTGAAACTCAATAAGTGGTCATGTATTTTTGGTTGGAATCTATTGAGAACTACAGAATGCCAGTTTTGCTGGGTAAGACATGGGAAGGAACTTAGTTAAAAGCATTTTTATATAATAGGGACAGAACAAATTTGGCTCTTCATGTGGACTTACAGGAATATCTATGTCTGCATGTGCACCTGAATATCTCAGAGGATAAACATGCCATTAAATTCTGAAATTTTGAATCACATCAGAAGTAGTATAAATGGATTGTAAAATACATAATGGCTTGGAAAATAACAAGCTGTTTCTTGCTGTGGAAATTTGAAGCCCTAAATTGATTCAGCATGAACTCTGTCATGAAAATAAGCACTTGAAAGCACTTGAACATTCCAATTATGTCATATCAGAATGTGGATGTGATCTATAAATTTCAGTCTGTAACTCCACGTTATTTTAAACTTCTACCTGAAAAAAAAATTTGATCATGTTTAGTTATATGTTGATTTGTGTCCAGAATAATTCCTTACATATGGATGGCCATCAGTAAATTTTATCAAATTATATGAAAATCTAGTTCAAGTATCTTTTAAGAATTCAATTTGAATTTCCATCAAGTTTGATTATTTCTTTTTAGATAATGTGTCACAAGGAAACTGAAGGAAGAGTGTTCATTTGACTTTTACTTAGATGATTGGGAAATGAGCATTTTAATATATATCCATTAGACTCTTAAAAAAATCTCATTATTGTTAGAGCCAAATAAAATTCACACATTAAAAACTTAAGAAAGCCCTTACAATTTTCCTAAAACAGGAAGAGTCAGAATCTGGTAACATATGAAGGCTGGGTAGTATTTAAACCAGTGTTTTTATGGTGTTTTTTTAAGAATTTTTTAAAGAGATGGGCTTATAATTTGCTCTTGATATGGGCAATCTGAATTTCTGAACTCTTGTTATTAATGAAACATTAATTAAAGCATTAAATTGATTTTATGTTATTTGCTTTTATATCCAGATAATATAGAATTTCCATTTATTTCTGTAGGTGTGTAGCTTTTTAGGAATTATGTTCAGACAGCCTTTCAACAATGCTAGAATTCTTTTTTATCATCATGCAGCTTTTGTTGATATATTAAGACACTGTTCATGACAGGTTATCAATACAATCTCTTGTTATTATTTAAAAGACACTAATTTGTTACATAGTGAATCAGAACTCTGAAATACAATCCCTGTTTAAGTTCCATGATCATAAGATCATCTGTTCACATATTGTATCAAGAACAATAGCATCACTAGGCCATTTTCAATAAGTTCTGTAACTATGAATAATGAAACAAAGACATATATTTGATTAATAACCAAATCAAGGTCTTTGAGAAATAATGTCAAATCAGTCATTCAGAATAAGTCCTAGGCTTGCACGTGTGCCTTAGGAATTCCCTGGTTTAGACATACCCACACCATAAAGGTCTGGGGCACTGATGTTCCCTTGCCCTAGGATCCTGAGATTGCTCTTTGTCGTCTGCTTTGTCTTTACTCTGGATATCAACCTTCTGATGATCAGTATGGAGACTTTTCTACCCAGCCTCTTTATTCCCACTTCTTTCTTTTTCTTCCTCAGAAAGTTCATACTCTTTTCATTATTTTTCAATTCCATCTTGACGATCTATTTTTCACATATCTCTTCAACTGTACACCTCTCTCTCTTTTTCTAATTCTTCCCAGTTATCTAAGGAGAGTGTTGCTCCTTTCTTCAGTCTGTTCTTTTGTATTTGTGGGGCCCCTTCTAAGTCTGCTTTTTTCTTCTTTTCTTTTGTCTTCTCTTCTTCTCTAACATTTCCTTTCTTCCCCATCCCCCCATCCTTCTCCTTCTGGCTATTTGTGAAATAAATATGTTCATGTAAACATGGCACAAAAATGTAAGAGTTGTGTCTGGGGTGCACTAGTATGGAGGAAAGAGAAAGCATAAGTTTTGAAGTGAGAATCAGCATAATTTAAATCTCCTGTAGTCAGATATATAGAGGCTGGAAGAAAACCTGAAAGAAAGTGAATGTAATTCAGTTGATCTAGCTGGTAGGATCATGACCTAACTTATCCCTCATTTTGATTTTTATGAATGTTGTTATACCTGTGGTGGGGGGAGTGATAAATCCATCATTTTGTCCAAAGACCTTAGAAGTCACTTTTAGAATCTCTTTGAAATTTGCTTTCCAAATCTTTGACTCTTGAGGTTGCTTTTTTCCTAGCCAACAAATTAAACTTTAAAAATAAATTATTAGTTTATTTGCTTGTTTTTGTATTTTGCATAATCATCATCATTACAATATGCTGGTATATAAAACAAGCTAGTTTTGTTCAGCATTTCATTGCAAACAATGTAGTGAATTAAATATTTTTTGTCCTCTTATATACAATTCTTAACACCATTTCTAGCATTGTTTCTACCATAAATACATTTTGACTTACAAAATTTTGTAGGAATGTCAATTTACCAGCCAGGAACTCTCTGAATTATGTTCTTTGGTAACTTTAAAGTGTTAGAGTGAAAGCAGACATACATTTTTTTTTTTCTCTTTCAATGTATCAGTGGGAGAAACTTAAAACTCTCTCAAGTATATGCAAAAAATAAGATAAATGACCTAAGAAAAATAACTGTAGATCACACACACATACACATAATATACGAGTGATTAAATGCTGAGTAGGTGGAAAATGTGAAAGGCGGCATGTGTGTGTGCTGGAGAGGTATAGACTTGTTTATGACTGTGCTTTTCAAATGTTTCTGTTGAAGGATAACTAAAGAAAGAGGAGAAGGAACATGGATGGTTGAGAGTAAGCTAGGAGTGAATACGAGCAGCCTCCTTCTTCAACATGTAATGATTTATTTAAAAAATATATTAAATTTTTCATTTTATCTCATGCCATATCCATGTTTGTTTTAATATAAAAAACAGTAACACATAGAGTGGTTTTATTCTTAAATGTGATGAAAATAGACACTTCAAGGAGCTATGTCATGGCTAGGTTTGCTTTTGACCATCTCTTGGCACAGTACATCATATCTTGGGGATTCACACACCTTTGAGAAGCACAGATGTATAATGATAACGTAACTAGTCAGAGTCAAGTGCAGCTTGTGCGTTTGGAAGCAGCTATTTTGATTCTGCAGAGGTTTATTTGCATGTGGCTAAAGCAGCTGTGTCAGAACTCCAGCCTAATCAAAGAGACACACCAGCAGGCACTCTTGAACCTCACTCTATCTTTGCCCCTGTTCTGTGTCATCCGCCAGAGCTGGGGGAGGAGATGGAGTGATGACACTTGTTTCACAAATTAGTTAAAAATAAAAATTGGTAAGAAAAATTTAATGGTTTGATTTTTAGCTGCTTCAAAATGATACCATGTCAAAATAGCTTTGTCAAAATATCATTTGCCTGTCAGGAACTATTAATTGGAGGAGTTCATGGAGAATGAAATCCTTTAGAAAGACATGCTATGGTGTAGAATAAATGGAAAGGGCTTCTTGTGGAGGCTATTTGAAAAATCATGGCACTTAATTAACCCATGTTTTTTCTTTTTTTGAAAAATGGAGTTAAATAACTAGAAGAGGGAGGTGTGTGGAGTGAATCAACTAATGCAAGGCTGGCGTAGAAATCAAAGGCCAGAGTGAAGTGAGGGAAGTGGGGAATTTAGTAAAATGGGTGGTGAAGACAGGTGGAACTTCCTAAACTCCTTGATTGGGGCATAAATAGTGTTATATAGGTTGACCCTGCAGGTGAGGAAAACTTAATTGGTATTTTTAATCCCCTTGTATAGTTTGCTAGGGATGCTATAACAAAGTAGCACAAACTGGTGGCTTAAGTAACAGAAGTGTATCAATATTGTCTCACCGTTCTGGAGCCTAAAAGTCCCAAGATCAAGGTGTTGGCAGGATTGATTCCTTCCCAGGGCAGTGAGGGAAGAATCAGTTCCTTTTTGTCTTATAGATGATCATCTGTATGTGTACGTGGCGTTCTCCCTGTCTGACTACCTCTGTGACGAAATTTACCCTTTTTATAAGGATACCAGCCACACTGGATTAGAGTCCACCCTAATGACTTCACTTTAACTTAATTACCTTTGTAAAGATCCAGTCTTCAAATAAGGTCACATTTTGAGATCCCTGTGGATTAGGACTTCAATGTATGAATTTGGGGGGGGGGACAAAATTCAACCCTTAACACATCTCCTTATACTTTAGCTTAATTTCACAAGTTATCTCTCACCAACTCTCCTTTAAGACACTGAAATGAGTTGAAATATTAATGCCGTTTGAATTCAGTTCTGGTTGGGACCACTCATATCAGAGGTTGCAGACACAGGTGTGCTACTGTGATCAGATATAAGGTCTAGAAAAAGCAACAACATGATGGTATTTCAGTTCTGTGTATTGTGCATCTCTCTAGAGAATTCAGGAGCTCTGAGGGTAAGAAAATTTCCCAAATTTAGAGCTAAAGAGAAAACATTCATTAGGGCAAGTGAGTGCTTATATTTTTATTTCATTAGAATTGCAGTCACTTTTATTACTCCAATATCTTGGTCAATCTAATAATAATCTTGGATGCCGGCTAATCAATTTTACAACTTGTAAATTTCAGTTTGAGTCACTTTGAATATTGACACAGTTCCTTTAGTTACCTGCAAATAAGTTATACCTGTAATATAATCCAACTGAATCTGCACTTCAAACATAGAAATGATTCTCATTACCTTAAAGTCACATACCTTTTGGATTAGCTATGCTTTGGGATTATATATACCTTTCCCCATTCCATTGATGTGGATGAAAATGGATTCTTGGCTTTATAAGTAATAAAACTGGCTAACTGAATTGTTTGGAAAAATCTGATAATAGGTAGAAATAAATTATTCATAAATTTCATATATTCTTTCAAATCAAGAATATTTTAAAAGATTTTATTGAAGTATAGTTGATTTACAATGTTGTGTTTAATTTCTTCTGTACAGCAAAGTGACTCAGTTATACATATATATATTCTTTTTCATTATGGTTTATCACAGGATATTGAATACAGTTCCCTGTGCTGTACAGTAGGACCTTGTTGTTTATCCATCCTGTATATAATAGTTTGTATCTGCTAATCTCAAACTCCCAATCTTTCCCTTCCCCCACCAACCCTTGGCAACCACAACTCTGTTCTCTATGTCTGAGTCTGTTTTTGTTTTGTAGATATGTTCATTTGTGTCATATTTTAGATTCCATACATGATATCATATGGTATTTGTCTTTCTCTTTCTGACTTACTTTGCTTAGTATGCAAATCAAGAGTATTATTGAGTCACTGTAGTCATTAAGAATGTGGATTCTCGGATTAGACAGTCTTGGTTCAAATATCAGGACCTAACAGTACATGAAAAATGTTTATAATATAACCTGGCATACAGGAAGCACTATAGATGTGTTAGCTCTTTTCGTTGTCAGAGAATAAAATATACTAAAAAACAATAACATGAAATAACACCAAAACCAAATGAGTATTTCCTATAATTTAAATAGAGAAAATAATGCTAGAGTAATTCAAATTACTTGGAAATCTCATTTCTAATAAAATCCTAGACAATAAAATTGATATTTGAAGCTTTATTAATATACACTGTCCATAAAATAATGTGACTTGAACTTTATGACATTTAAAATTTTTTTTTATTGTGGTAAAAGTCACATAATACAAAACATACTGTTTTAACGATATTTAACTGTACGGTTCAGTGGCACTGTACATTCACATTGTTGTGCAACTCTCACCATCATCCATCTCCCGAATTTTCAACCTTCCTAAACTGAAACTCTGTCCCCTTTAAACACAAACTCCCCATTCCGCCCCATCTCCCGGCCCCTGGCATCTACCAGTGTACTTTCTGACTCTGTGAATTTGACTATTCCAGGTACCTCGTATATGCGGAATCTAACAGTATTTTTCTGCACCTAATGTATATTGGAATGCATTTTTAAGGTTAACTTAGAACTTTATGACATTTTAATTACTAGAAAACACCATGCTGATTATCATATCATTCTTCAGAAATGACTTCATAACTGTGGTTTTTAAAAAAAATATACCTTGGGCTTTATATCAAGACAAACATATAATTATAAATAAGCTCTCTATATTTTCTGGGAAACCACTTGGTGGCATTATCTATTATTGATGTTCCTTGTGTAAACACTCACTTGATAAATTTCTCTTTTAAAAAAGATTTATTTGTAAAATAATTCATTAATTTATTAATATAATGTCTTCCCATTGGAGACATACAAAGGTACATAGTACACTATAAAGGTCCTTGACTCAATGTGTGTACTGTGTGTTGGAGAATGACAACCCATTCTCAGAGAGTGTCGCCTCTGAGCTTCAGCTGTGTCTCCAGCAGGCCATTTCAATTCTCCGTTAACCTGGCAGCTTCTGAATGGAGTGGTGTATGATATGGCCAGTGGATACCTTGGTCTTGGGCCCACTTCCACACCTCTTTTGCTATGAAGTGGATCCACTGGTCTGATGCAATGTTGTGAGGGATCCCATGCTCATAGATGAAACACTTCTTAATCGAAAGGGTGCTAGCTGGGACCCTGAAGGGAGGTAAGGCAAACCTATACTCAGAATATGTGTCTACTTTTAGCTGGTTGTTATTCTTAAGTAATAGTGCCATATTAAGAGTTTAGTGTTGATTTCTGCTCCTGGCAGATTAGACCTCTGCCAGCAGAAGGTAAAGAAGCCTTGGTAAGTGAGTGTCTTAGTTGTTTGTCCCACGCATAACCTCTATCATTCCTACCATAGCCACTCCATTCATGAGCCCATTTTCTAGCACTGGGGTAGTGGATGCATTAAGTTGGCTGATACCAAATGTCCAAAAATTATTTTATTTCTTGTATCAATCTGAAATATTATTCTTTATCTCTATACCTTTTATAGTTTCTGTTGTTAGTTTTGTTGTTAGATTTTCCTGATCTTTGATTTTGCCCATTCTGTTTGTTTCAAACTTCATGTATGTTTTTGTTTGCTTTTAGGTGAGTCTCATAAATAATCACTTCTCAGTCCCCATTTTCCTTGATTTATCAAAATTATTTGACAAAATTCATAAATCTCTTCTCAGTGAAACACTTTAGTTATCTACCAGAAGCGAGAAAGCATTTCTATTAAATTTAGGAAAAGCTAAGAATGACTGGTATCACCATTACTAATCAATATTGTATTGCTGATCTTAGCCAATATAATAAGGTAAAGAAATAGGAGTTATGAATATTGGGAAAAAGGAAACAAAACCTTATTATTTGCAGATATGATTTACCTGTAAAGTCCAAGAGAATTGATTATAAAACAATTAGAACTTATAAAAACAGTTCAACAAAGTAACTTTTATATACCAGCAAAACTCAGTTAGAAATTTCTAGAAAATAATCTCATAGTTACAAATGCATACATAAAAGCTTTAAAATATAGCAAAATATAACTCTGAGATAGGGAAGACCTTCATAGGACATACAATATAAAACCATGATATTGCTAGGATCTTTAGTTGAAGAGAACAGAATCTATGCTGGTTTAAGCAGGATTTATTATGTGATATTCATCAATTTATAGTCTCTTCAAATGGTTCTGTGGAACCAGCTCTAGGCTGAGCATTCAGGAATTCTGATAGGCAGTAGGGTTTGTGGTGGCTGGAAAATTCACTGAAAAGAGAATGAGTGGAGACAGGCACTTCATAGCAAGTCTTACACATTGTTATAGTTTACAAGGAACTTTTATAAAAAGAAACAATGTAAGATTAATATTATTAATCTTAATAATTATTAATAATATCCTAATTCTAAGATATTATTTTTTGAAATGCAATTTGGGTCAAGAGTTGTTGGGGAAGAGTGACCTATAAGAAAATAGCTAGAGGGGGCTTCCCTGATGGCGCAGTGGTTGAGAGTCCTCCTGCCAATGCAGGAGACACGGGTTCGTGTCCCGATCCGGGAAGATCCCACATGCCGCGGAGCGGCTGGGCCCGTGAGCCATGGCCGCTGAGCCTGTGCGTCCGGAGCCTGTGCTCTGCAACGGGAGAGGCCACAACAGTGAGAGGTCCGTGTACCACAAAAAAAAAAGAAAAAGAAAATAGCTAGAGGATGGGGAGAGGGGTTAGAGAAAAAAGTGCTGCTTAATAATTTTTGAAGAAAATAGTATATTTTATGTGTTTCTTGAGGTGAGGTTGAGGGGATACAGTGTAGAGTGGGGTGCTGGCTCCTGAAGCTTAGATTTTTGGTACCATAACATGTTGCTCATTATTCTAAAATGCTGCTAAGAAAATGGCTTCTTTTAAGTGCAGGGAAACTTTCAAGTTCTAAATATTAGCATATAATATTTTGTGGCAAAAGTTTAAATGGAGTCACGATTTATGGAGAAATCACTATGAAATTTCAACATTTAATAATTTGAATAGGCAAATACTTCTAGAAATACACTAATTTGGTTAATGGCACCATATGGCACAAATTAAAGTGGATTTTATTGAACTCTAAGTTTAGGGTTTAGAGAAATGAGAAGTCCATTTATAAAATTACCAGATTAGGTGAGAAATTTAGCACCAAACTTTATTCAAATAAAATAATCTTCTTAATCACTGGAGACATACCATATACTTCAACTTCAGCTAGATCACACCATAAGTTTTGTAACATATGGAAGCAAAATCTTATTTGTGTTTGGTTTCTGCTTTTTCTATTGAAGTATAGTTGCTTTACAATATTATATTAGTTTCAGGTGTACAGAATAGTGATTCAATATTTTTATAGATCAAACTTCATTTAAAGTTGTTACAAAATAATGCCTGTATTTCCCTGTGCTGTACAATATATCCTTTTTGCTTATTGATTTTATACATAGTAGTTTGTATCTCTTAATCCCATACCCCTATCATGCCCCTCCTCCTTTCCCTTTCCCAACTAGTATCCACTAGCTTGTGTTCTATATCTGTGAGTCTGTTTCTGTTTTGTTATATACATTTGTTTATTTTTTTAGATTCCACATATAAGTGGTAACATACAGTATTTGTCTTTCTCTGACTTACTTCACTAAGCTTAATACTCTCTAGGTCCATCCTCATTGTTGCAAATGACAGAATTTCATTCTTTTTTTATGGCTGAGCAATATTCCATTGTGTGTGTTTGTTTATGTGTGTATTATGTATGTGTGTATATATATATATATATGTGTATCACATCTTATTTATCCATTCATCTGTTGATGGATACTTGCATTGCTTCCATATATAGACTTTTGTAAACAATGCTGCTATGAACATTGGGGTGCATGTATCTTTTCAAATTCAAAAAAACAAACAGCCCAATTAAAAAATGGCAGATCTGAATAGAAATTTTTCCAAAGAAGACATACAGATGGCTAACATGCACATGAAAAGATGCTCAACATCACTAATTATTAGAGAAATATAAATCAAAACCACAATGAGATATCACTTCATACCTGTCAGAATGACTATCATCAAAAAGTCTACAAATAACAAATGTTGGTGATGATGTGGAGAAAGGGGAACTCTTGTTGGAATGTAAATTGGTGTAGCCACTGTGGAAAATAGTTGCTGGTTCCTAAAAAAACTAAAAATAGAACTACCATATGATCCAGAAATTCCACTGATGGGTATATATCTGGATTCTACTTTTCTATGTTTTAGATATAGCACAAAACTATTTCTTTGGGGAATCTCTTTTCCATGTGTTTTTAACCTTCCTTTTGCTAACATGGTGTATCACATTCATTGATTTTTAAATATTGAACCATCCTTGCATCCCTGGAATAAATCCCACTTGATCATGATGTATGATCCTTTTTTTATATATTGTTGAATTCAGTTTGTTAAAGTTTGTTGAGGATTTTTGCATCTATATCCGTCAAAGATATTGGCCTGTAATTTTCTTTTTTTGCAGTGTGTTTGTCTGATATTGGTATTAGAGTAATGGTGGCCTTGTAGA
The DNA here is from genome assembly GCF_949774975.1 of Lagenorhynchus albirostris. Lineage (NCBI taxonomy): Eukaryota > Metazoa > Chordata > Mammalia > Artiodactyla > Delphinidae > Lagenorhynchus > Lagenorhynchus albirostris. The sequence goes on from NC_083100.1 coordinate 44,932,062, forward strand.
ATGAATTTGGGAGTGTTCCCTACTCTTCAGTTTTTTGGGATAGTTTGAGAAGGATAGGTATTAGTTCTTCTTTATGTGTTTGGTAGAATTCCTCTGTGAAGCTGTCTGGTCCTGGACTTTTGTTTGCTGGGATTTTTTTTTTTTTTACAAACTAAATTTTTCTACTTATGATTGGTTTGTTCAGATTGTCTATTTCTTCCCGATTCAGTCTTGGAAGGTTGCATAGTTCTAGAAATTTGTCCTTTTCTTCTAGGTTGTCTAATCTGTTGGCATGTAACTTTTCATAGTATTCTCTTATGATTTTTTGTGTCTCTGTGGTATCAGTTGTTATTTCTCCTCTCTCATTTCTTAAATATTTTGTTTATTTGCATTCTCTTTTCTTCTTGATGAGGCTGGCTAAAAGTTTATCAATTTTGTTTATCTTTTCAAAGAACCAGCTGTTCTTTTCATTGATTGTTTCTATTGCTTTTTTGTTTCTATTTTATTTATTTCCTCTCTGATCTTTATTTCCTTCCTTCTGCTGACTTTGGGCTTTGTTCTTTTCTTTCTAATTCCTTTAGATGGAAGGTTAGGTTGTTTATTTGAGATTTTTCTTGTTTCCTGAGGTAGGCCTGTATCATATAAACTTCCCTCTTAGAACTTCTTTTTGCATCCCCTAGATAGAAAGCTGTGTTTCTGTTTTCATTTTTCTTGAGGTATTTTCTTTTCGCTCTTTGATTTCTTCATTGACTAATTGGTTTTTTTAGTAGCATGTTGTTTAGTCTCCCTGTGTTTGTGATTTTCAATTTTTCTTCCTGTAATAGATTTCTAGTTTCATACTGTTGTGGTTGGAAAAAAAATGCACGATATAATTCCTATCTTCTTAATTTTGTTGAGACTTGTTTTGTGGCCTAGCATGTGATCCATCCTAGAGAATGTGCCATGTGCACTTGAAATGAATGTGTATTCTGCTGGTTTT